>NC_090758.1:3084229-3085612 GCF_036898095.1 Palaemon carinicauda
AAATCCAACAATTATTTCCATAATGGACACAATGGTTGCGTTTCCCTGAAGTTTAATTCAATTTATGCCATTCTCAGGATTCAAAGAATTACCACAGTTATTATAAACGTCATCATAAGACTCGATTTTAATGCATTTTTCCGGTTCCATCTAATTCGTTCTCTCTCTCTCTCTCTCTCTCTCTCTCTCTCTCTCTCTCTCTCTCTCTCTCTCTCTCTCTCTCTCTCTCTCTCTCTCTTTGATAAAATGTAAATGATATGGTTATTATATTCCAGTACTATTTATGTTTTGATCTTCACTGATAGAGTAAAAATTACAATAGGTTTCATGATGGAATTTAAATGAGGTTATATTAATTTTTGATTACGATATATCATAAAGTATTTGACTGTTAATACTAATTGTTATGAGTATTGAACTGAAATTTTATAATAATTGAATTTCATTCGTAAAAGTTTGTAATAAAGAAATTCTGATTCAAATATACACGATTAGTATAAAGAAAAGGAATTGGATTATCCTTTATGATATGAAATGTAAATTATTTACGATTTTGTATAGTTGGTTAGGTATTTCTATTATTCTTTTTCATATTTAAAAAAAAAAAAAAAAAAAAAAAAAAAAAAAAAAAAAAAAAAAAAAAAACTATTACAAATCTCGTTAGTCAGATAGTGAGCTGGAATACCATTTATCATATGAAACAGTTTTTTTTTTCTTTTTTTTTTTGGCAATTCTAAATGGTTAGTTATGTAATTGAATTATCCTTTATCTTATGCACTACATGAAATATATACAAATCTGGATAGTTACACAGTTAGTTGAATTATCCCTTATCTTTGAATTTTAAAGATATTTATAATTCTGAATAGATTATTAGGTACTTGTATTAACTTTTATCATATCAAAAATATGAAATATTTACAAATCCGGATAGTGAGACAGTCAGCTGAATGATCCTTTATCATAGGAAAAGTCAGATATATACAATTCTGATTAGTTAGTTAGGTACTTGAAAAATTATTTATCATATGAGAAAATAAAATATTTCCAAATCTGGATAGTTAGACAGTTAGTTGAACTATGTTATATCACCTGACATAATAAAATAATTACAATTTTTAATAGTTACTTAGATATTGAATTATAATTCATAATGTAAAAAAAAAATAGAATATATACAAATTTGGATAGTTATTATTATTATTATTATTATTACTATCCAAGCTACAACCCTAGTTGGAAAAGCAAGATGCTATAAGCCCAGGGGCTCCAACAGGGAAAAATAGCCCAGTGAGGAAAGGAAATAAGGAAATAAATAAATGAAGAGAACAAATTAACAATAAATCATTCTAAAATAAGAAACAACGTCAAAACAGACATGTC
>NC_090758.1:3101112-3111112 GCF_036898095.1 Palaemon carinicauda
CCATAAACGCAACATACACCTCCTTACCTTTTGCTAAATATTTCTCGCATATCTGCCTTACTGTAAAAATCTGATTCATACAACCCCTACCTCTTCTAAAACCACCCTGTTCTTCCAAGATTGCATTCTCTGTTTTATCCTTAATCCTATTAATCAGTACTCTACCTTACACTTTTCCAACTACACTCTACAAACTAATACCTCTTGAATTACAACACTCATGCACATCTCCCTTACCCTTATATAGTGGTACAATACATGCACAGACCCAATCTACTGGTACCATTGACAACAAAAAACACACATTAAACAATCTCACCAACCATTCAAGTACAGTCACACCCCTTTCCTTCAACATCTCAGCTTTCACACCATCCAACCCAGATGCTTTTCCTACTCTCGTTTCATCTAGTGCTCTCCTCACTTCCTCTATTGTAATCTCTCTCTCATTCTCATCTCCCATCACTGGCACCTCAACACCTGGAACAGCAATTATATCTGCCTCCCTATCATCCTCAACATTCAGCAAACTTTCAAAATATTCCGCCCACCTTTTCCTTGCCTCCTCTCCTTTTAACAACCTTCCATTTCCATCTTTCACTGTCTCTTCAATTCTTGCACCGGCCTTCCTTACTCTCTTCACTTCTTTCCAAAACTTCTTCTTATTCTCTTCATATGACTGACCCAGTCCCTGACCCCACCTCAGGTCAGCTGCCCTCTTTGCCTCACGTACCTTGCGCTTTACTTCCACCTTTTTCTCTCTATATTTTTCATACTTCTCTATACTATTACTCTGCAGCCATTCTTCAAAAGCCCTCTTTTTCTCTTCCACTTTTACCTTCACTCCTTCATTCCACCATTCACGGCCCTTCCTCATGCTGCCTCCAACAACCTTCTTGCCACATACATCACTTGTAATCCCAACAAAATTTTCTTTTGCTAACTTCCACTCCTCCTCTAAATTACCAGTTTCTCTTACTCTCACCTCGTCATATGCCATTTTCAACCTTTCCTGATATTTACTTTTTACCCCCGGTTTTATTAGCTCTTCAACCCTCACTAGCTCCCTTTTACATCCACCTACTTTATTTCCCCCAATCTTTTGCTACAACTAATTTTCCTTCCACCAAAAAATGATCAGACATACCGTTAGCCATACCCCTAAACACGTGCACGTCTTTCAATCATCCAAACATTCTTTTAGTTATCAACACATAATCCATTAATGCCCTTTCTACTACTCTTCCATTTGCCACTCTTACCCATGTATACTTATATATACATATATATATATATATATGTATATATATATGTATATATATATATATATATATATATATATATATATATATATATATATATATATGTATGTATATCTTTAACCATTTATATATATATATATATATATATATATATATATATATATATATATATATATACATATATATATATATATATATATATATATATATATATATATATATATATATATATATATATATATATATATATATATATATATGTGTGTGTGTGTGTGTGTGTGTGTGTGTGTGTGTGTGTATGTGTATCTTTACACATTATTTTTCTATTAAACTATTGTTATTTCATTCTTCTGAAGTATAATTCAATAAAATCAAAATCAAATCAAATTTCTTTCTTTATAACCAGATATTCTGTCTATGGTCTGTGATGTGATTCATGAGGAATATAAGAGCAGGAGTCTCTTATAAGGAACCAGAGGCTATTGAGCTCTGAGGCTCTAGATACTCCTTTCGATTCCAAATGATTCCTCAATGATTCCTAGTGATTCTGAGTGGCTCTTGGAATGATATGACATTTCACACTTGTTAAACGACAGAGTATCAATATGCAATTACTTATTCAGTGCTCGATTCCTGATGAGTATTCGCAGCGTCATATTCATAAGGAATCATCGTCAACCGTCTTCAATTGGGAATGACAATTTTGCTCTAGGATGAAATACCTTTTCTCTAAAGATTCTTCGTGGAGTTAGATTCATAATGAATCCTCATCATCCGTCTTCGATATTTTTATTTTCTGGCATGTCAGTCAAGTAAAATAGATGTATACCAAAGAGAAAAAGGCCTAAAAATATTTTAATTTTCTGACATAACTGTCAAGTAAAATAGAAGATTATCCTTCGTTAGTATTCATAGTATAAATTTTTGATATATTAGAAGCCAGATGTTAGGATTCTCAAGAGCTTGATTTCGGAGTCTTCGGATGGAAGTAAATGTGATATCAGTTTTACGTCTCGTAACTCAAAGGGGGCATTGAATGCCTTAGTTATACAGTCTTGGAAAGAAGAGAGAAATGAGATTCTGGTCTCCAAGCCATCATTAGAAGAAGAAAGAGAAGAATTCTTTTGATGCGAATGATATTGCGTTTTAAAAAGCCGCGTGAAACAGCTTCGTCCTCAGACTTCAAGAAGAGCTACGAAGCGACACGTACTTCAAAGAATATCAAAGTGTTAAAATCGTCAGGGGAAAAAATTTGGTTTCGGAGAATATATTCCAAATAGATTTTTATATAGATATATCGAATTTTTTTTCATAAAATGAGGACTGATGTGAATAAAGAATGACATTGCTTACGATCGACATAAATTTGTTGTGTCAATAATATAAAAACCAGTTATTTTATATATCGGATCAAAGATGTTAGATATCCTCATCAAACTTAATCATTTTAATTCATTTGCCAACTGCAAATTTAATGAAAAAAAAAATAAGTGAGTGTTTTAGGAATAATTTCTGAAAAAGATGTATACCAAAATATGGACACACAGTTATTTTTTTTTATTACTAAAATCATGAAAGAAATTTTTATATATATTTTTTGTCATTAACAGTGAATTGAATTCATCAAAGATAGTTCATTTTATGAAAAATAAAAACAGTTTTACATCAATTATTAAGTTAACGAGTAAATAAATAGACCAGTTTATATGTTGAAAACCCAAATCAAGTCGAAATAAGTCATCAAAAATTTAAATATGTATCTTAAAGATTATTATTTTTTTTTAAAATGTTGTAACAATGACAAATTTATTTCATATAATGATTACGGATATAGCTAATTAGCCAGAAACAATTTGATTATCAGATGAGACAAGTGTGTCTAAAGAAGATGTATACATTGAAGTGAAATGTACAGACAGTATCAAAAGTAAATTGAAATCGTTGAGAAATTTAACTTGATTTTCATTTGTAACAATACATAAAAGGTACAGATGATGAATGTGAACCAGTATCATATATATAATACTATTTGATGTAATGAAGGTGAATAATTAGACTTTATTGTGTATAAAGAGAGTGAAAATTATAATAACTTTTTGGACATTTCAAATTTCAAGTGAAACTGGGGTTGAATGTAAAATATAAGATCAAACAGAATGTAAAAAGCTGACACGTGTGATGAATGATAGTAGGAATGTAAGTATCATCTCTGAAGAATGAGTTAAATACTAATATTATGCAGTGCCTGTTGACAAATATAATGAATATGAAATATCTTGGACTTATCGGAGGGTATCTCATTTCTTAGAATTTCCTATTGAAAATGTTATCTTGAATAATGACATATCATTGAAGATTTATTTTTATGATATATTGACTATGAAAAGTGGGTGGACAGAAGGATAATGAAATTAAAATCCATATTTTATTTTGTTTATATATATATGTAATATTTAAACATGACTGTAAGTAAAGTATTATTAACTGGAAAGAAACTTGCATATATCAAGAAGATGTCTCTTTAATCATTTCAATGATTATCTCTCTAACCTGAAGAAATAAAAAGATACATACTTTAACAAAGTATCTTGATTTATAAACATCAAAATGCTAATGTTAAATAGAAAATGTTATTGAATTAGTTACCTAATTTTGAAATATGAATAAAAATAGATACTTCTATAAAGAGAATTTTTATACAGAATTTTTTTTAAAAATCTATCTTGATTTATAATTATCAATATGATGCCTTAGTCCCAATACCAGTGTATATCAAGGGAAATAATGTTCTTAAATGTGACACTTTGTATGTATGCAATCGTGTCATTCGGCGTATTTAAAAATAATGTTAAGAACTTGTATGACGGTAGATTTAGTACAATGTGTATATATATGAATAGATGTACAACAAATAATGAATAATGTTTAATGCTGAAATAGACAATCGTTTAAAATGAAAAAGTTTTATTTTATTTCTAGTTCTGGAGACAAAAATCATATTGTTTAGTGTGTGTTTTTTAATAGATATGATTATCTGATATGTAATAAGGAGAGTGTATTTATTTGATATTGCATGTTACGTATTTATATTTTCTTATACGGTTTATGTTAATTTTTTTTAAGTATAAGTGACATGAAGTTACAATAGTTATAACTTTTTGTGAACATGGTCACCTTAATTGTATTATTGGTGATCTGTATTATAGAATTGAAAAACTATAATTGAATTTGTAAGATAGAAGAAATAAACGTTTGTAAGAATTATTTCTTTATATTTGCCCATTCCAAGCTTTTTCATTCAATTTTCAGCAAAAAATTTACCTAAAAACTATGAATATTAATTCATTAACTTTATTTTTTTTTTACAATAACTAATACGTATTTAATCTTTGATATCCTTGTTGTCAAACAGAAAAGTAATTAGAGAAAAAAGTTAATGTTTGAATTTCCAAATTAAGGTAAGAAGTAAGTTTTCAAACAGCTGGGTAACATTAGTTGTGCTAAGTGATTTGAATGCAAAAGTAGTTAATTCTAATCCTGGAGGGTTATTATTCGATGACCTCTGGAGGAATGACGAAATTTTAAGCATAAGTTAAACTACATGAATCGTATACAAAAGTCTCTATCAGAGAATTAGTCAGATAGTTTCCGGGCAAATAAGAAATGGTAGTTGTGTTAGGTGATTTCACTACAAAAATGTACAATAAAAAAGGGCATGAGAAAATTGGATTTACCGGTTTTGTTTTTATGGAAATGAGAAACGCTGGTTGTGATCGGTAATTTAAATGCAAAAGTGTCCGGAAAAAGTTGATGATTTTAATGTGAAAGTGTACGAAAATGTGGGTGATTTCAATGCAAATATCAGCAATAAAAAGTGAATTGAACAATTGGATTCCCCTGTTCTGTTACATGAGAATAATTTGTCAGTTTTTATGGAAATTAGAAACTTTAGCTATGATAGGTGATTTGAATGCAAAAATGGACGAAAAAGGCATAGGGAAAAAAGTTAAATTTTGTGGGATTAATAATTAAAAACAATGGGTTAAAAAGAGATGGTAGCTGTGCTGGGGGATTTGAATGCAAGTGTAAGTGACATAACTTTGAAACGAAAGGGAATTATCAGTTATTATAGAACGTGGAAGATAGAGAGGTGACTAGTAACTTTATAGTGGGGTTTATGTGATTATCGACGAAGACGATAAGATTTTATAGCTGCTAAATATCTTGATACTGAAGTAGAGAACTGAAAAAGACTTGCATGTGAAGGATACTAGTGCAGTGAGTCTATGAATGGAAAATAACTTGATACAATTATATATTAATATTAATTTGGAAAACATAATGCTTTGAATGAGTAGTCTTTCAGAGTATATGTATCAAAGAAAAAGTATTTATGTATGTATATATATATATATATATATATATATATATATATATATATATATATATATATATATATATATATATATATGTATGTATATATATATATATATATATATATATATATATATATATATATATATATATATATATATACATGTGTGTGTGTATACCAGTGTACCCATACAGTCAAAATTAATGTCTAGATAGTTAGACAGATATGCACCCATACAAAAAGCCAAATGCACGCATATGCGCACAGACTCAATCCCTCCCACCCACTCACAATTTCCCAACTACATCCCACTGGTTAGGCAATTTGTGGAAAATTGTCGCTTTCAAGTAGCTGCTACCCAGCGTTACCTGAAAGATATATATATATATATATATATATATATATATATATATATATATATATATATATATATATATATATATATATATATATAACAATAAAAAACTCTTTTGCTAGTCGTTTAATCTCTAAAACAAATCTCCATTTACCTAACATTTTCTTCCTTTCCTCCACGCGAAGAACTCCCCTAGAAGCAAAGTCATCCTCAGAAGAAGTTCATTAAGATCTCTGAAGATAATTAAGAACTATTTCATACATTTATGAGTCGTTTGGAGCCTACGATGTCATCTCCACGCACCGAGGTCGGGGCAAAGAGGATATGAAACGGATTCAATCTTTTACATGTAATGATCCTCAGGGGATTCATCTGAAATAATACTCTAGGTATCCAATAATTTCCTTGATCTAGATATCAAAATCCTTATTGTTATTAAAATTATCAAAAAAAATCTATAATATCTAAATAACGATAATTATTATTATCATTAAAATTATTATAATTTTTTCATGAGAATTATTGAAATTTTTTATTATTAATGAAAATATTTTAATATTCATTATCATCGAAATTATCATATTTATGATTTATAATTGAGTTATTAAAATTAATATTATTAGTAAACTTATCCATATCGTTATTAATATCATTAAAATTATTGAAATTGGTATTGCTGGTTTGAAAAATATTTAATGTAGATTACTATTATTATCAATTATATTAAAATTACCATTATTATTAAAATTATTGAAGTTATTATTCTTATTATTATTAGAATTATTTAAAGGATAATCATTGTTCATGATAATTATTAATAATAAAATTACTAAAATCATTATTATATTCAAAATGATTAAAATCGTTATTATTATTATCATAATTTGTTTTATAATTTTTATTATTAAAATTATTATAATTATTAATGATATTGATATTATTATTCTTTTTCAAAATTATTTAATTATTCGAATAAATATATGAATATTCTGTAATAAGAATGGAGTCGGTTCTGCAAATCAGTCACAACACAGTCTACTATATATATATATATATATATATATATATATGTATATATATATATATATATATATATATATATATATATATATATATATATATATATATATATATATATATATATATATATATATATATATATATATATATATATGTATATATATATGTTCAAATATATCTGATAATAAAATACTGGTTTTCATATTATTATTATTATTATTATCATTATTATTATTATTATTATCATTATTATTATTATTTTAATTATAAATTAATGCTATTAAAATCTACAGTTTATACTAATTTCAATAAAACATACAATATAAATTTGAAACCAAAAAGCATTACTAACACCGAAACCCACATAAGTCTAGATAACTCAAAACCCTTTCCAATATGGTGCCTTCTCATACGCTCGAAGCGCCCATTCGGAACTAGACTTTTCCATTTCTATTTCTCCCTTTTGAAAGTATCTCTTTTCCCATATCATATTGGGTATTGATAAGAGGCATCACTCCCTTCCGCGCACTTACTAATATGGAAGCGACGAGGAGCCTCTCCCATGGGAGGATTGGTGATAACGTAGGTGAGGTTTCCAATTTATTCGGGTGAGTCAGTTGCCAAGATTCGATTACGATAGGCGAGGTAAAGGTAACGTCATGGGGCATATGGAATTGGCTTTCTCTTTGGCAAAAAGTGGTTGTTTACTTGTTTGTTTGTTATTTTGATTGTTTGGCAGTAAACTTACATGTGGATATGTATTTACGATAAGCCAGTATACGCGCCCCATCAAAAATGGCAGCTGAATATTTTAATAGATGTACACACAGAGTAAACATACACCCCTCCCAACAGGATATGACTACTCCCTCTCTCCTGTACCATAGGCATGGGAGAGACTGAGTAGTTATATGTCCAGTAATGGCACTGAGCATGAAAGGAAAAAATGATATGTATATATATAAATAAATAAGTATATATATATATATATATATATATATATATATATATATATATATATATATATATATATATATATACACACGACATTCAAAAAAGATATATATATATATATATATATATATATATATATATATATATATATATATATATACATATATATATACATATATATATATATATATATATATATATATATATATATATATATATATGTATATATATATACATATATATATATATATATATATATATATATATATATATATATATATATATATATATACATATATATATATATATATATATATATATATATATATATATATATATATATATATATATATATATATATATATACTGTGTATATATATACACGAAACTAGTCAGGACTTAATCGTATATTTCGTATCTTCATTCTTCTGCATCTGAGCATCACGTTTTCCTGTGATTTTTACGCATATATATATATATATATATATATATATATATATATATATATATATATATATATATATATATATATATATATATATATATAGTCAGACACTTGCTATTTATGATATAGGGGAGATGATGTTGAATTACCATTAATTTATTTTCATTGCAGGAATTTTTAAGAGAGAGAGAGAGAGAGAGAGAGAGAGAGAGAGAGAGAGAGAGAGAGAGAGAGAGAGAGAGAGAGAGAGATAATTTCATAAAGATACAAGTATGTATATAAAGAAAAAAATATACCCATTTAATTTTCAATTTCTTTTCATATATAAAATTCGCCTTTCCTGCAAAATCTACTGCTCGCCAAATTTTTCTTTTATTTTTCAGTTGATATCAAATTAGTTTGGACAGCGACACCTAAAACCCATTGCCGTTGACGATACATTTTGGTTTTGATTGGAACTTTGATTGAAAGCCTAAATGTGACGTCATATCCTAGACATCAACCGTGTTAGTATCTGCACTGAGATAAATATATTTCGTAATATATTTCTGCATGATTTTTTACTGTTTTTTTTTTGTTCTTAAGACTGGTGTATTTAGGAAATATATTTTGTTATTATAAATTTTATTGCATACACATATGTTAACTGTTTAGTTAAGTAATATTTATTGAATTTAATTGCTGATTTATTAGAATTTAATCATTGCACCCAATATAGTTACTACTATATCATTTTCTTATCAAGGATTAATAATTTTATATATGTCTATATATATATATATATATATATATATATATATATATATATATATATATATATATATATATATATATATATATATATACACATATATATATATATATATATATATATATATATATATATATATATATATATATATATATATATATATATATATATATATACCATGTGTTTGTGTATTGGTTTAAACCATAATCACCAATGGCTCACATCAAAATCAACGCTGAAATATTCCATTTCATTTTCGAACAGAATGAAAAACACCCATTATAACGCCAGAATTCCTGACCACGCTACAATGCATGCAATATTGCAGACATCTGCATGCACTCCCTACGGCAGAGGGACCCTCTGCAATGCATTAATATATCCATCGAAAATGAATCACCGAGCGTCCTTCGTAAATATCAAACAATGAGACGAGCTATAATTATGTGTCATGAATAAATCCGCAAATAACGACTCGGTTCAGGAGGTTGGCTGGCCTAATTTGGCCAGATCGCATGTTCAGGAGGGTGGAGGAGGAGGGACGTTTAGTTTGATCATGGTATTGGCAATGCTTTCCCTTGAGCAACACTTTCGCTTAATGAACGTGTTTGCAATGCGTCGCTTCTGCTTCGACAACACTTTTTCTCAGGCAATGCTTTGGCTTAAGCAACGCTTCTGCTTAGCCAATGCTTTCGCTTGGACAACGCTCTTTCTTGGGCAACACTTACCCTTGGAGAGATCTTTTGCTTTGCAATGCATTCACTTGAGCAACGCTCTCTCTTGGGCGCCGGTTTCCCTTGGGTAATGCCTTCTCTTATACAAAGTATTTTCTTGGGCT
>NC_090758.1:3121112-3123302 GCF_036898095.1 Palaemon carinicauda
TCAACCAAATTGGGAAATGTATTATATTAATATATTTTCCTAGTAAAGCACGTGATAACAAAAAACTTTCTCTCAATACATTATTGACGCTGATGTCTACTTACAGAGATAATTATTTCAGTTAATGTAGGTCTGCATTTTATTTCTAAGTGTTTTGTATATCTTTACGCTGCCACGGGACCTAGCTCTTGTTCGTTTGTATGTCTGTTTTCATCTTACTTGGCTCCGCCCCATTGCGTAATGTGACAATATTTACTTGAATGCGCATTTGCTCCTCCCACTAATGTCGCTCCTCCAATCTAAATACTACTGGGTTCTTTTCAAGGGTTATTATTGGACGATTCATTGGTCTCTCAGTCTTGTTTCAAGGATCTGTTTTTCGTGCAATATAACATTGTAAACGATAGTATTTTGTTTTTTTCCCTATTTCATTATGGGAGAAACCCGTGATTGTCGTTTGTTTTCGGTTTTCAAAAGTTCCGGTTTCAATATTTTCATCACACGTCACTTGACTGTCATGGATCCTCCGGTACGGTTGTGTGAAATATGTCGTTATTCCTATTTTGATGTGATCGGCCGATTTCATGGGAATTATAATGGAACTCCTGAAGTAGTGAATCGTTTTCTAAGGGAGCATTCCGTATTACCTTTAAGTGTCCAGTGTGGTAAATGTGATTCGCCTTTACATTTTCGTGAGGATAGACATGTGTGGTATTGTACCAAATCTGAACGTATTCCAGTACTTGATGATTCAGAAGAGGGTCAACCACAACCTTCCAAATCTTCATCGTCATCTTCTGTTTAAGGTAAGAAGTGATTTAACAAAATATATATATTCAAATTTACCTGGTTAAAGGGGGGGGTCGCAGGAGGGGCGAAGCCCCCCCCCACCCCGGTAGGGGTACAGGGCCCCTAGGTTAGGTTAGGTGGGTTTGTTAGGTTCTGTGGTGCCCTGAAAATTACTCGTGGCCTTAAGGGGGGGGTCGCAAGGGGGGGCGAAGCCCCCCCCCGGTAGGGGTACAGGGCCCCTAGGTTAGGTTAGGTGGGTTTGTTAGGTTCTGTGGTGCCTTGAAAATTACTGTGGCCATAAGGGGGGGTCGCCAGGGGGGGCTTCGCCCCCCCCGGTAGGGGTACAGGGCCCCTAGGTTAGGTTAGGTGGGTTTGTTAGGTTCTGTGGTGCCTTGAAAATTACTTTGGCCATAAGGGGGGGGGTCGCAGGGGGGGCGAAGCCCCCCCCGGTAGGGGTACAGGGCCCCTAGGTTAGGTTAGGTGGGTTTGTTAGGTTCTGTGGTGCCCTGAAAATTACTGTGGCTTTAAGGGGGGGTCGCTGGGGGCCCTACCCCCCTCCCCCCGGTAGGCCTAGTTAGGGGTATGGGGGAGGGGTGCTGGAACATTAATTATTCATTTATTGCAAATATCATTCAATGCCCCAACACCCTCCCCCACCTTCCCCCACCCAAAACCCCGGTTCCCTAAGGGTGTCCCCCATAATTGGTGGGATGAACTAGGGTATACATAGTAAATCTCTAAATCGGTTGGTTTGCAGTCAAAATAAACGTTAAAATTCATTGAAACCACACTATTTCTGATGCAACAAATATATTTTTATTGCATTTTTCCAAATTTGGCTGAAACTAACAATTTACCAAAATAACAAAATACTCTACACATCCACTTTTATTGCGATGTAAAAAGCTAAAAGTCATAAGAGAGAACAAAGAGGAACAAGCAAAAATGTTCCAGCTATGTTTTATGACCCATAAAATCCTCAGGAATGACTTGGCCCAGGTTCGGTCTCACCTATAAAGGGAGTATCAGACCTGGAAACGCCGAGACATAAACACTACAGATGTGAAACCTTCCGCCGTAAACATTAGATGGCGGAATTCTCTCCCAATTATAAAAGATTTAAAAATACCGTCTTACGATGCTTTTCCCAGATTAAACTTGGGACCAGATAGTAGAAGAAGTACTTCGCTAAAATCTTCAGGTGCTCAATGGCTTCAATTCCAAAACCCACATCCGATTTAAGGATTACGAAGCGTGTGTGAGAAATGCTGTTTTCAGGTGACCAAGATGTTACGGAGAGTTCAAAAGTGGTCGGACATAAACTTGTGATGTGATGTTTAGGTTGGCACTTTAGTGTATGTTTTTCTCTTCTCTATTTCTTTTTTTGTCTATGTGTTAGTC
>NC_090758.1:3123802-3126302 GCF_036898095.1 Palaemon carinicauda
CAACTTCACCGGAGAACTTAATTATCCCAACGCCAGCAATAACGACATCATATACTTAATAAAATCAACTAGAAGTGAAAACATCAACAGTTTTTGTTATTAAGGCCATAATAACACTAAGTATTATTGTAAAATAAACCGTAATTTATGAGTTGTGAAGAGCTGTCCTCTCCCCGTTTGAAAAGGATGTTACAGTTTATTGCCTCCGCCAACGAATTTGGAGCGAGGTTATGTTTTACCCCATGTTAGTGTTTGTGTGTTTTTGTTTGTGAACAGCTTCCTTGCCACAATTTTAATGGTAGAGTAATGAAACTCGCAGGGATTAACTGTTATGTTAAAAGCTTGAAATGGTTCAATTCTAGAAAGTCAAGGTCAAAAGTCAAGGTCAAGCAAAAGATCGAGAAATAAGTTGCCACGTCTTTGGTCTACTCTCCACTGAGTGTACCTCTTTTTTTTTAAATTTTATCTAAATATTCTCGTCCATTTTATGTCTGTCATAAACATAAATTATATTTTGTTTTAGTATTTTTCAACTTTATATATATACATATATATATTACCTAAAACAAGATCTATGTTAACCTATTTAACAAAATTATCCAATCCAAATCAAATTGAAATTATCAGCATTTTTAATATTTATAACAGATAATATTCGTACTAAATTGTACCAGTTGGGAAAATTATTAGGAGAATTATTAATTAATTTCACACCTCTTGACTTTAATAAACTCTAGCGTCGTTTAATTGTTTCATTATATCCTTGTTTCTTCATAGAGATTTCCAAACATTTTATTTATAAAACTTAGGTTTCAACTTTTAAACTAAGTTTATTCGTAGAGATTCCAATAGAAATTTTTAAGTTAAAATATATATATATATATATATATATATATATATATATATATATATATATATATATATATATATATATATATATATATATATTCAAATAAGCCATATATATTTTTGATACATTAATGTCTGGATTCTCTTAACGACCTCGGGATCAGAGCCCCAGGCGAAATCACACAAAGACAATAGCTTGGTTCCGGCCGGGAATCGAACTCTGGTCGGCAAGCTTATATAGACAGTGACTAAGCCACTTGGCCACGAAGAAAGATAAAAGTCAATGGCAATTCTTCTGTACTTATACCTGTCGAATTCAGGTATTTTTGTACTTAGAATTGAAATCAACCCATCTTCACCATCGTAGCTAATTGGTAGTTTGTTACTTGCCATTCAATTAATGATAAATTTTGCACATTTTTACGTGTTTTTCATATTCAAATAAGCCATATATATTTTTGATACATTAATGTCTGGATTCTCTTAACGACCTCGGGATCAGATCCCCAGGCGAAATCACACAAAGACAAGAGCTTGGTTCCGGCCGGGAATCGAACCCTGGTCGGCAAGCTTATATAGACAGTGACTAAGCCACTTGACCGCGAAGAAAGATAAAAGTCATTGACAATTCTTCTGTACTTATACCTGTCGAATTCAGGTATTTTTGTACTTAGAATTGAAATCAACCCGTCTTCACCATCGTAGCTAATTGGTAGTTTGTTACTTGGCATTCAATTAATGTTAAATTTTGCACATTTTTACGTGTTTTTCATATTCAAAGAAGCCATATATATTTTTGATACATTAATGTCTGGATTCTCTTAACGACCTCGGGATCAAAGCCCCAGGCGAAATCACAGAAAGACAAGAGCTTGGTTCCGGCCGGGAATCGAACCCTGGTCGGCAAGCTTATATAGACAGTGACTAAGCCACTTGGCCACGAAGAAAGATAAAAGTCAATGACAATTCTTCTGTACTTATACCTGTCGAATTCAGGTATCTTTGTACTTAGAATTGAAATCAACCCATCTTCACCATCGTAGCTAATCTTTCTTCGTGGCCAAGTGGGTTAGTCACTGTCTATATAAGCTTGCCGACCGGGGTTCGATTCCCGGCCGGAGCCAAGCTCTTGTCTTTGTGTGATTTCGCCTGGGGCTCTGATCCCGAGGTCGTTAAGAGAATCCATATATCAAAAATATATATGGCTTATTTGAATATGAAAAACACGTAAAAAAAATGTGCAAAATTTATCATATATATATATATATATATATATATATATATATATATATATATATATATATATATATATGTTCTCAACAACAATAAATATCATAAAATATAAATATTATAGATCCTAAATCACATACCAAAATTATTCATTGATTATTAACTTATCATTAAATATGCCAAAAAAGTTACTAAGAAACCATGAACGTTACTTCATTAACTTTCCTTGTTTTTTTTTCTCTCTTTTTTTTTTACAATAACTAATATGTATAGAATCATGGATATCCTTGATGTCAAACAGAAAAGTAATTAAAAAAAAGAAAAGGTAATGATTGAATTTCCAAATTAAGGTAAGAAGTAAGTTTTCAAACAACTGGTTAATATAAGTTGTGCTAAGTGATTTGAATGCAAAAGTAGTTAA
>NC_090758.1:3131302-3141302 GCF_036898095.1 Palaemon carinicauda
CATGTTTGGTACTAATTCTCAGGGATTGCTTTATGTTTACATTGCTTTGCATATTAATAATAATAATAATAATAATAATAATAATAATAATAATAATAATAATAATAATAATAATAATAATAATAATAATAATAATAATAACAGTAATAATAATAATAATGCAAGTCGAAACCACACTCTATAAACCCTCAGTAGATTGTCAAAAAAAAAAAAAATCATATGTTTTTTTTTTTTTTTTTACATTCGGTTTATATACATCATCAATTATATAAAAAAAGGAATATTCTTTTTGTAGTGGTATCACCTTAACGTTTTATATAATTATAATCTATTTTAGGTTTTTTAAATGTGAGTATACTATATGATATCCGTGAATATAAATGCTTTAGGTTGGATTTCATTAAAAAAATTTTGATTAATTTAATTTGAATTTTAGAATAGATTTCTAATCCATTATCTAATTTTTAAATAACTATTCTTTATCTATGAGGGGCTTTCATTACTGCTGAAGTTTTGACAGAATCAAAATCTTTCAAATAGTCAATAAATTACATATGTCTCTTTGAAAAGGTAATCATATATATATAATTTTAGAAAAAAAAACATATATTACCGAAACTACACTGATTATGCACATATTTACATGATGTAACTTCATAAGATGTTCATATAATTTTTATTAACGAAGTTAGCTGTGTAATACAAATAGTTTTATAAAGATGTTGATGTAAAAAAAATTACTTGATAATTGCCTTCTCCCCTTTTAATTCCTTGAATATTAATGGTATGTTTGGTGACCCAAGAAATTTATTCTTATTGAATTTGGTTATTTCTGAACATGAGAAAAATTTTTTTCAATTTAATACATCCTACGTTTAATTTGTTTTGGGAGTTTTTCCTTTTATTGGTTCAAGTTAAACTATTTTCACACTTTTACAAAGAGCGTTTATACTTAAATCCACCTTACAGTGTTTACATTCTGAGAGTCTTTATTTTTTACCATTATTTGAGAAAAAAATATCCATTCGCTATTTTTCTTAAACTTCTTAACTCATTTTTCAATGATAAAGATAACTAAAATCGTAGAAGTTCCAACAGTTTATCGAATTAGATTTTATGCCTGTGTCCCTTTTCATACATAATGACTTCTTCAGAGAGATGTCGAGTATTTTTAGAATGCTTTTGATTCTGTCAAAACTTCAGCAGTGATGAGAGACTTTCTAAGAAAAGGAATAGATGAATCCTTTTTTATGGATTAGATTGTGGATTAGAAGTCTATTCTCAATTTCAAAGTAAATGAATCTGACATTCTTAATTAAGTCTGACAGTTTTACTAAAATCATTTAACAATATCATAATGTGGCTCATAAATATTCGATCAAGTCAAATAATCTAACACTTGTCTCAACTTTTTAATTCAAAGATTTTTTTAGTAATTTTGTAGTCTCAGGTGTTGTGTATAAGAATGTTTACATGAAGTATAAACCTGAGACTTACGATCCAAGAAGAACTTCTTGAAGGTCAAAATTTTTCTCTTATAGTTATAATCTTTCGAACAGGTTACATAATACCCTTTTTATTTAAATATTCATGACCATGCTAAAATAGTCAAAATTATAAATATGGTTTCTATTAGCCAAGCTACACCGCTACTTGGAAAGAAAAAATACAACTCTTACAATGTCTCCAGTATTTTTTTAGCGTAGAAAATAATTATCAATAACATAGAGCCTAAATACATCCAACAATACTGTAAAGAGAAAGACAAGGACTCATAAGAGCTAAGATCAAATCTGAATGCATGAGACAATTGAGTCAAAGAGGATAAACAGAAAATCCTCCTACACACAGCTCGACTTGTTCCAGACTTCTTTGTTTCTTAAATTTTCCACTGGTGACATTTATATCTTAATCGTGCTTCGTGCTACTTCAAAGCTGACTCTAAAAACGTGAGTCTTAAACATCTTTGGAATAAGGTTTATATATATATACACACACACACACACACACACACACACACACATATATATATATATATATATATATATATATATATATATATATATGTATATATATATATATATATATATATATATATATATATATATATATATATATATATATATATATATATAGTCGACACTTGCTATTTATGATATAGGGGAGATAATGTTGAATTACCATTAATTTATTTTCATTGCAGGAATTTTTAAGGAGAGAGAGAGAGAGAGAGAGAGAGAGAGAGAGAGAGAGAGAGAGAGAGGAGAGAGAGAGAGAGAGAGATAATTTCATAAAGATACATGTATGTATATAAAGAAAAAAAATATACCCATTTATTTTTCAATTTCTTTCCATATATAAAATTCGCCTTTTCCGCAAAATCTACTGCACGCCAAATTTCACTTTTATTTTTCGGTCGTTATCAAATTAGTTCAGACAGCGACACCTAAAACCCATTGCCGTTGACGATACATTATGGTTTTGATTGGAACTTTGATTGAAAGCCTAAATGTGACGTCACATCCTAGACATCAACTGTGTTGGTATATGCACTGAGATAAATATATTTCGTGATATATTTCCTAATAATGTTTTTACTGTTTTGTCCTTAAGACTGGTGTATTTAGGAAATATATTTTGTTATTATAAATTTTATTGCATACACAGATGTTAACTGTTTAGTTAAGTAATATTTATTGAATTTAATTGTTGATTTATTAGAAGTTAATCATTGCACCCAATATAGTTACTGTTATATTCTTATCAAGGATTAATAATTTTATATATATATATATATATATATATATATATATATATATATATATATATATATATATATATATATATATATATATATATATATACCATGTGTTTGTGTATTGGTTTAAACCATAATCACCATCAGCTCACATAAAAAGCAAAGCTGAAATATTCCATTTCATTATCGAGCAGAAAGAAAAAAAATCCATTATAACGCCCGAATTGGTGGCCATGCTACAGTACATGCAATACTGCAGACATCTGCATTCCCTCCCTACGGCAGAGGGACCCTCTGCAATGCATTATTATATCCATCGAAAATGAATCCTCGAGCGACCTTCATAAATATCAAACAATGAGACGAGCTATAATTATGTGTCATGAATAAATCGGCAATTACGACCCACTTCAGGAGGTTGGCTGGTCTAATCTGGCCAGATTGCGTGTTCATAAGGGTGGAGGAGGAGGGACGTTCAGTTTGATCATGGGATTGGCAACACTTTCTCTTAGTGAACGTGTTTGCTATGGCGACGCTTCTGTTTCGACAACGCCTTTTCTTGGGCAATGCTTTGTCTTAAGCAACGCTTTTGCTTAGGCAATACTTTCGCTTGGACAACACTTTCTCTTGGGTAACACTTACCCTTGGACAGTTCTTTTGCTTGGGCAATGCATTCACTTTAGCAATGCTTTTTCTTGGCCAACGCTTTCCCTTGGGTCAGGGTTCCGCTTGGGCAGAGGATTTGCTTGGGCTTCACTTGAGCTTGGGCAATGCTTTTCCTTGAGCAAAAAATCCCCTTAAGCAACGCTCTCCTTACAACAACGCATTTTATTGGACAATACGCTTGTTTGGGCAACACTCTTGATACAGCAATACTTTTTCTAGGCCAACGCATTTGCCTTGGGCAATACTTTCGCTTGGGTAATGCTATCTCTTGGGCACCGCATTTGTTTGGGCAAGGCATTCACTTGGCCAATGCTTTCTCTTTGGCAACGTTTTTTCTTAGGCAACGCATTCGTTTGGGAAAATCTTTCACTTGGGCCACGATTCCTCTTTGGCAATGCATTGGGTTGGTGAAGCTTTTTCAGGGGCAACCCTTTCCCTTTGCCAATGCTTTCGCTTGGGCAACGCTTTCGCTTGGGTAACACTTTTGTTTGGGCAACACATTCAGTTGGCCAATGCTTTCTCTTTGGCAACGTTTTTTCTTGGGCAACGCATTCTTTTGGGAAAATCTTTCACTTGGGCCATGCTTCCTCTTGGGAAACACATTGGTTTGGGAAACGCTTTCTCTTGGGTGAAGCTTTTTCAGTGGTGAGATTTTCTCTTGGCCAATGCTATCCCTTGGACAATGCTTTCGCTTGGGCAATGCTTTCTCTTGGGCAACACATTTATTTGGGCTAGGCATTCAGTTGGCCAATGCTTTCTCTTTGGCAACGTTTTTTCTTGGGCAACGCATTCTTTTGGGAAAATCTTTCAATTGGGCCACGCTTACTCTTGGGAAACGCATTAGTTTGGGAAACGCTTTCTCTTGGGTGAAGCTTTTTCAGTGGCAAGCCTTTCCCTTGGCCAATGCTTTCCCTTGGACAATGTTTTCGCTTGGGCAATGCTTTCTCTTGGGCAACACATTTGTTTTGGGCTATGCATTCAGTTGGCCAATGCTTTCTCTTTGGCAACGTTTTTTCTTGGGCAACGCATTCTTTTGGGAAAATCTTTCACTTGGGCCACGCTTCCTCTTGGGAAACGCATTGGTTTGGGAAACGCTTTCTCTTGGGTGAAGCTTTTTCAGTGGCAAGCCTTTCCCTTGGCCAATGCTTTCCCTTGGACAATGCTTTCGCTTGGGCAATGCTTTCTTTTGGGCAACACATTTGTTTGGGCTAGATATTGAGTTGTCAAATGCTTTCTCTTTGGCAACGTTTTTTCTTGGGCAACGCATTCTTTTGGGAAAATCTTTAGCTTGGGCCACGCTTCCTCTTGGGAAACGCATTAGTTAGGGAAACGCTTTCTCTTGGGTGAAGCTTTTTCAGTGGCAAGCCTTTCCCCATTGGCCAATGCTTTCCCTTGGACAATGCTTTCACTTGGGCAATGCTTTCTCTTGGGCAACACATTTGTTTGGGCTAGGCATTCAGTTGGCCAATGCTTTCTCTTTGGCAACGTTTTTTCTTGGGCAACGCATTCTTTTGGGAAAATCTTTCACTTGGGCCACGCTTCCTCTTGGGAAACACATTGGTTTGGGAAACGCTTTCTCTTGGGTAAAGGTTTTTCAGTGGCAAGCCTTTCCCTTGGCCAATGCTTTCGCTTGGGCAATGCTTTCTCTTGGGCAACACATTTGTTTGGGCTAGATATTCAGTTGTCAAATGCTTTCTCTTTGGCAACGTTTTCTCTTGGATAACGCATTCGTTTGGGAAAATCTTTGGCTTGGGCCACGCTTCCTGTTGGGTAGCGCATTGGCTTGGGAAACGCTTTCTCTTGGGTGAAGCTTTTTCAGGGGCAATCTTTTCCCTTGGGCCATGCTTTTGCTTGGGAAACGCTTTCGCTTGGGCAACGCTTTACCTAGGGCAACGCTTTCGCTTGGGCAATGCTTTTGGTTGGGAAACATTTTTGTATTGGGCAAAACTTGTTCTATGGGATATAGTTCAATGCATTCGGTTTGGTAATACATTTGTTTTGGGGCAACACTTTTACTTAGTACGATAATTTTTTTCACTTGCTATGCTTTTTAAAGGGCGCTCATAAACAGCAGAGACAAGAGACTCTGGTGATACCCTAGCAGGACAATGCTCTAGAAACTGGCCATATACAAATATGATCAGAACTAAAGCCCCTTCTCAAATAAGTTAGGACCAGGGAGGGCCAGGCAATAGCTCTTGATGACTCCCCTTAAGATGCCATCCTTGGCTCATAAGGATGATGAGGCTGAAGACACTACAAGAAACTATCAAGCCTGAATGGGACTCAACCCTGGTCAGGCGATTACCAGACGAGACGTTTCTGATAGGAAGCCATAACCCCTTTGCGTTTTGTCAACAATGGATGCGTTCAGAGCCTTATAATGTCTTGCAGGTAACTGCTAGTTTGTTTATCTACTTCCGCATAGCGCTAATTCAAACCTCGACTTGTTCAATACCACATAGCACTGTCATCAAGAAAGCAAGTACGCTTAATTACCACAGGGATAATTTATACCGACCATTATTAATGCATTTTTATTATAGAACTAGTCTAGTTAAGCTGAGAATAAGCGAGCTCTGATTATCCTGCAGGGGTTAATAAACGCAGCCATTTGAACACAGCTATATTTAAATGACTTGAAATTGATACCAAGAGGAAGGATTAAGTTATCTTTCATTCCCGAGTAAATAGTCCTATTGTAAGTCACTTTATGATTAGTTATGGTGCTAATAGTCTGATTTACCAATAGGGGTTTAAGGTGAAACTGGGAGCCATACCTATCTCTGGAACGGACTCCGAGATCTTCAGTACTCAGCCTGTGGTTTTTTCAAGAGCTCATTCGATCCCAGGCTTATTATTATCAACTATAATTGAGTTGAGGAAAATAAAGCCTTGGAGAGGATATAGTTTAATAAATAATAGTATTTTTATTCTATATATATATATATATATATATATATATATATATATATATATATATATATATATGTATATATATATATATATATATATATATATATATATATATATATATATATATATATATATATATATATATATATATATACATATATATATATATATATATATATATATATATATATATATATATATATATATATATCTGTACATATATATAGAATAATGTTTTTTCACATTTAGACGTGTTTTTCCTATTCACATAAGCCTTGGATTTTCTTACCGACTTCGAGATCAGAGTCCCATGGCGAAACCAATCAAAGACGATAGATTTTGGCCGGCCAGGGAATCGAACCTTGGTCCATGAAGCTGGCATGACAGTGATGATACCATCTAGCTACGAAGAAAGATAAAAGTCAATGACAATTCCTTTTTTATAATTGTCGAAATCAGGTTATATTTATTTATATAAAAACATATATATGTATATATATATATATATATATATATATATATATATATATATATATATATATATATATATATATATATATATATACACATACGTACATATATATATATATATATATATATATATATATATATATATATATATATATATATATATATATATATATATATATACATGTGGGTTTACTGTTTTTCATACCAGGTTGTATACCTGGTTATAATGTTTATCTTAACTTTTGGGGGTAAAAGGGTTAACCTTATAGCAAAAATAATCAATGATAATAAAAAAAAACCTAACCACAATAAAAAACAACACTAATACCTAATAACAAAAAAAATGGAAAACCTTTCCCACGCTTTATGAAGAACAAACAAAACAGAGCCACTACTAACAAAGTATTCCTGGTAAACTGTCATGTCATCCGCAATTGATGGAAGCCAAATATTCGTGCGACGCCATCTGACATTAATTGACACATGTCACTCTCTCTCTCTCTCTCTCTCTCTCTCTCTCTCTCTCTCTCTCTCTCTCTCTCTGGTGTGTTTAATTCTAGTATTTTTGATATCCAATATATGTTTCTCTTTGGCAATATTGACACCCTCTCTCTCTCTCTCTCTCTCTCTCCTCTCTCTCTCTCTCTCTCTCTCTCTCCTCTCTCTCTCCTCTCTCTCTCTCTCTCTCTTTATGGTGTGTTTAATTCCATCATTTTTGATATCCAATATACGTTTCTCTTTGGCAATGTCTAATTTTCTTATTTGTAGCTTTGTTGAAAGGGTGTTTGCTGGACTCGGTTCTGTTTTCTCTTATATTTTTTGAAATTGACAGGTAAAGGTTTCATACACAGAGACACATACAATTACACAGGCTAACACATACACCGAGCAACAACAACAACAACAACAACAACAACAAAAACAATTGTAGCTATTTTTATAAATAATTTTGTATTTGGTTCATAATCGTATATTAGGCTTATTTATTTATAAAACTGTCAAGTAAAATTGATACACACACATGCACACTTACACACACATACACACACCTATAAACACTAACACACAAACACACAACAATAACAACGATTACAGCCGTTTCTAGTCCAGTGCAGGACAAAGACCTCACATATGTCCTTAGTCATGATTGGGGTGTGGCCATTTTCACTTTTGGATTCGATTGAAACTCGTCCAATAAGCTTATTTAAATTCTAATTATCAGGTAAATGTTATACACACATAAACACCTGCATCACTAACGCAAACACAAAATAACAACAATGAATGAAGGCTTTTTTAGACCACTGCAGGACCAAGGTATATAGAATAAGGGAGAGAGATACAGTCACTTTAGTCCCGGGGATAGTTGTGGTGTATTTCCGTGACGCTCCTGGAGGTCAGGGTGGGAGCGGTCAAGGCAAGTACTACCTTGGAACAACTGAACTTAAGTACCTTGGGTCGAAGGGATTAGGCCTGTCTGTAAGTGTGTGTGATGTCCTTTTCACTGTGTTATCTTGTATACCTTTGGTGTTCTTTTGAATTCATATAGGTCACTGTAATGCACATACAAAATCGAGGATTGGTAATTTTGGATCTCTAATATATAATAGAAACCATAAATTAATATGATTGATAGGACTTGAAAAATATTCAATTAACATTTGACCTGATATTTATTTACAAAGACTTATTTACATTTTTTACAATACATTATTTGATAAACTTACATAAATATACATAGATAACACAGAATAGTATCTGGCTTCATAATAGAAATGAGAAATATTTAGTAAGAGTAAAAAAAATTAAATATATGGCATTATTTAGTTAATTTATGAATCTTTTTCTTTTTTTGCCTACTTGATATTATTTGGCCATTCAGAACATCTAACAAAAAACATTATTATTTTAAAATGCAAGGATACACAATTTTCAATATGGCGTGCCAAGTCGTATAATACTCCATTGCCTGGTCTCAGTGTATTTTCCTCCATTTTATGTTTTAATCATTTTTTCCATTACCTTTAATTTTTCAAAAAAATCAGCACTTGGTTCCGTTAATTTATCATCATGTCGCTCTACTGCACTAATCCAGGTACCTTTCACTATTTTAAGTTTACATCCTAAGAATTGATAATCTGGAAATTTAGATGCCACATAACCTTCAACATATCGAAGGTCCTCTTCGTCTGCAACATTCTGTAAAGTTCTTTCATAAAATTCATTTTCAAAGTTTTCAATATCTTCTGGCATTTTCTCATCTTCAGTAGAGGCAAACACCATTGCAGAAATCATAAGCTCTCTTTCTAGATCAGTTTCATTTGAATCATTATTTTCACAACTTTTCTCTTGACTGAACATTCCTTCCGACATATTTGAAGAATCGCACTCCTTCATCGAGTTACAATTTTTTCCAGTTATAGAGTTTCCTTTGCCAAGTAAATATGACCTTATTCTGTGTTTGACTTCAACTGACGTAGGATGATCATAAGTTGCACCCATTTGTCTAAGACAGCCAAACATGTTTTCCAGTCCATTTTGGTTAAGTCTGGAGGTAATTATGTATGATACATCATATTTACTTTTCAACATATCATGCAACCTTGGCAAGGATTCACATGACACAATAAGTCCCTTTTCGAACTGATAGATTTTATTACTTTTCAAAACTCGCATCGTTTCAGCTGTACACTTCATATTGTCAAGGATTTTATTCTGTTCCGACAGTTGCATCCCAGAGGCATGTCTAGATTTTTTTCTGTCATAAGGTACCCTTGAATTAAACACATCAAACCAGGAGTCGGCAAGCTTTATAAAGTCCCTTGTACTTTCCCAGTACATGCTCTTCAAAAGTCCCTGACTTCCATAAGGAGATCATTTCTTTCTTGAGTAACGCTGTTCAATTGACTCTCCAACTCCTCTAGTGTTGCTGTATGAACCCTTTCTTAACTTTGAGGGTAGTCTTCTCCACAGGAAACATTGTTGTAATCATCAAGCTCATATTCACAACCTGATAACATTTCTGCAATTAAGCGTTTCCGCTTTTTCACTTTTATCCATTTCATTCGAGATGTACCTGATACACTATCATCTGAAATGTAGAAAGAAAACATTTTAATATCTCTCTTTCTCTTGCACACACACACACACACACACACACACACACACACACACACACACACACACACA
>NC_090758.1:3159253-3166753 GCF_036898095.1 Palaemon carinicauda
CCCAAATTCATTAAATGTAACATAAAAATCGGAACCAAATATAACACAATAGAAAGAATATATCTTCTTGAGAAATCGAGAGACAAATCGAAAGCATTTGAATCATTTAAGCCGTATTAACAAATCAGGTAAATGTACGGTAAAGTTCAATAGTCCACCACCTCTCTCTTCTTCTTCTCCTTCTTCTTCTTCTTCTCATTTTACATACTAGTGAACGTGACCCGTCAAAAAGGATGTCTAGATTTTTACTCGTATGTACATAAACAGAAATTCAACGTTTCTTTTTTTAACTAAAACTCGCTGATTCGGCAATTTGTGAGAGAGTTTAGTTTTCCCGGTCTACTTCTTGGTAATAATAATAATAATAATAATAATAATAATAATAATAATAATAATAATAATAATAATAATGATAATAATAACAAAAGCCTCTCTATTAATATTGTATTTGTTTACAAGACCACGCTCTTCATATACTGTCCAATTATGCAAAGCTATTGTTTTCCCATATTACTTTTTCATAATTTATAACATTTCGCCATATGGCCAACAAGTTAAAATTGTGAGAAACTATAGTTTTATATATATATATATATATATATACATATATATATATATATATATACACACACACACATATATATATATATATATACACATACATACATATATATATATATATATAAATATATATATATATATATATACACATACATACATATATATATATATATATATACTGTATATATATATATTTCTATTTTAGGTTCTTCTCATTCGGTGAATTGTTTTAAATTATGAAAAAGTAATATAGGTAAACATTAGCTTTGTATAATTCTGCAGTATTTTGAGAGCGTGATCTTTTAAATAAATATCGTTATTATAACTTTAAAACAATTATAATTTCACAGTTATGTAATATGTAATATATAATAATTATGCAATATATAATATGTAATATGTAAATTGTAATAAATCATCAAAACTTATATTTCCGATGGAAATCTGTCTTAGGATGTAAAAATTAACACTGACATAAAATGGAAAAAAGAGGAAATATAGAATTGTCTTAAGCGGATTTCTTAGAGTTTCAGAGTTGTGCAGAAAAAAAAGAAGAAAAATAGCTTGAAAGTTTTACAGCAAAAATCTTGAATCCTCAATGAAAATTGCCAGTTTCTCTTCGTTCATGTTTCTAATTTTCATAAAAATTAGAATTGTTTAAAAAAAGATTATATATATATATATATATATATATATATATATTTATATATAAAACGGATTTTGAGCGAAGCGAAAAATCTATTTTTTGGCGAGATGGCCATGACGTCCTGATGGAAGGTTCCTTTTTGGTAGCTTCCTTGGGTATATTAACTACAAGGATATTCCCAGAGAATTAAACCACAGGTTATCACAGAATTCTTACTTCTGGTGCGATTATCCTGAAAGTTTACCTTTAAGACATCGTATATCAACAGAGGACACATGTATCAACACGCCACATAGCTATCTGCACCCCATATAGAGTTAACAATTCGATATGGAAAGGTGGAGAATAACTGGGGAGCCGTTCCACAGTTACACTCGTCCGTGGCTACTTTTGGTACTCGAAACGTAAACAAACGGGCGCCATTGTTAAATGACGTCACGTCCGTCCTCATCCTGATGCCGGCTACTTGCTAATCTCCATGATACAGCAGGACAGGGCGGGGCCTGAAAGGCTGGACTAGAATAGCTGGGAGGGTCCATCAGGACGTCATGGCCATCTCACCCAAAAATAGATTTATCGCTTCGCTCAAAATCCGTTTTTTGAGATCAAGCCATGACGTCCTGATGGAAGAGTACCAGAGAATCAATATATCGTGGAAATTTTCCCCTTATTAGAGTAAGTGCCAAGGGCTTTGAATAGAGGTATGTAATGTGACCTCGGTAGAGGTTCCGCGAGGATCCGGCTTCCTGCCCCCCCTCGGCAGAGAAGTCCCAACGGGTTATACCAAAATTCAAAGTGGTCATCGAAGGGCTACTAACCCTGCGGAGAGTTCTTGAAGGACTCGGAGACAAGACAGAATGGTCAATATTTGTGTAGGAACATTCTCAACAGTAGATAAGTGATGGTTAGTCACTATATTCCATTATTAGAGAACAATCTGGTCTCGAAGGTATGGCGTAAGTAAGTATTCAATTAGGAATATTACACAGCATGGGTGAGTATAAAATACAGACAAAAACATATTATTCTTCTCATTTCAAAGAAAGGGGTAAATGAAACTATGACATTCATGTAATAGACATTTTATTTCACAATTGCAGGTTATAATAGTAATAAATGCAATAAGGGATGTAAAGTTAATTTAAAATAATGAATAATGTACATAGAAATTAGAAGACTTCAATCTTGAATCTGAAAGAAATTTCAAATAATTAGAAAGCACAAGTTCCAGAGGAACGTCAGTCTTTAAAAAGGGAAAAACACATCATGCCCTAGGAATGTGGCACTCATGTGAAGTCTCTGACATTTTCACCTTGTAAAGAGCAGTCTATGAGAAACACTAAGTGTCCATGAAATCACTATGTATCACACGAGGGTCAACACAGGCACCCATAGAGTTAAAGTCCCAAGTAACTCACTGTTCTATGTAGAGTTAAACTGCAGGTTTCATAACACTACCTGCAGCTACCACAAAATGTTTGACTTCCTGCACTTGCTTCGCGTAGTGCTTGAAGAAAACGCGCGGAGATTTCCATCCTGTGAAGCTCATGAGGCTTACGAAATCCATACTCTGGAAGAAATTCAGAGCAGATGCAACTTTTCTAGGATCGTGACCTGCGGGTGTACTGTCAAGATCCGCTCTGCGAATGAAGTAGGTGATTTTCGCTCTTAGTTGTTTCAGTGACAGGTCGCTACCCGATGTTTCTCCTTTGAAGAGTTGGCCTCCACCAAAGTCTGAAGTTCTTCGAAGATAGACCTTGAGGCTCTCTACTGGACATAGAGAGACATCTTCCTTCAGGGGGCAGATTCTCCAGGGGCCCCATCTCTTAGTGGGTAATTCGTTTTTTGCGAGAAACGTCGGATCAGGGAAGAGGGTAAGTTCTCCTGATTCTGTAAACAGGATATGACCCTCGTCTCTTGATAATGACACTATTTCGCTGACTCGGGCTCCCGAGGCGAGAGCAAAAAGGAATATAACATTTTGAGTCAGATCCTTGAGAGGGCACGAATCATTGTCCAAGTTAGAGGCAAAATGGAGCATCTTATCCAGGGACCAGGAGGTGCTGGGCAGAGGTGCTGGGCATAGTCTAGCGCATGCCTTTGGTAGTTTATTGAAGATATCGCTGGACAGATCAATCTGGAAGGCGTACAGTAGTGATCTAGTCAAAGCCGATTTCCAGGTAGAAATCGTGTTGGCCGCTAAGCCTTGTCTATGAAGTTCAATGAAGAAGGACATGCAAAAATCAATGGTGATTTCCGTAGGATTTTTTGCTTTGACGAACGAGACCCACTTTCTCCAGGATGATTCGTATTGCCGTCGTGTGGATTCGGTCTTGTATTCTTCGAGGAAGTCTAGACTTTTCTTCGAGATCCCAAACCTTTTCTTCACGGCTAGGAAGAGAAAATCATGAGATGAAGGTCCCTGACTTTCAGTGATGAAGCGAAGACAGTCGACTTCTGTACTTGCTGAGAGAGAACTGGGCCCGGGAGGGGGATCAGCTTGGGCTGCAGCTCCAGGACCAGGGGTGGTACCAATTGCTCTGGGGCCACTTGGGAGCCACTATGGGAGCCACTAGGGCCGATGTCCCTTTGAAGGTTCTCAGTTTGGAGAGGACTTCCAGCAGAAGGGAGGGAACAAGTATATCTTGGACCATCTGTTCCAATCCAGTGACATGGCGTCCACTGCTTCTGCCTTGGTGTCCTCGTACGGGGCCACATAACGAGGAAGTTGATTGTTGTCGCTCGTTGCGAAGAGATCGATCTGAAGTTCCGGGACTTGGCGAGAGATGAAGGAGAACGATCTTGCGTCTAGAGACCATTCCGACTCTATCAGGCTTGTCCGAGATAGAGTGTCCGCCGTCATGTTGCGGAATCCTTGTAGGTGAACGGCAGACAGGTTCCATTTCTTCTTTTCTGCCAGTCGGAAGATTCGGAGAAGCACCTGATTTATCTGGGGCGATCTCGAGCCCTAACGATTGAGACATCTGACTACCACCGAGTTGTCCAGAGTCATACGAATGTGGATCGAGGGAGGAGGAGAGAGTTTCTTCAGAGTGAGAAGGACCGCCATGGCCTCCAAGATGTTAATGTGAAACGTCTTGAATAGGGGAGACCATGTCCCTTGAGCTTGTTCTTGGTGAGAGTACCCTCCCCAACCCTCCAGCGAAGCGTCCGTGTGGATGTTGAGTGATGGAGGTGGGTGTTGAAGAGGAATGCACCTTTTCAGGGCTTTTACTTCCGACCACGGCTTTAAGAGTAACCGAAGTCTGTTTGGGAGTCGTCTCTTGAGGTCTCTTCGAGAGATGGATGTAGAACGTCTCCAGACTCCCGCGGCATCCTTTAGCTGTGCACGAAGCACTGGGCCTGTCACAGAGGCGAACTGTAGAGAGCCTAGAACTTGTTCCAGCTGTCGTCTTGAGATCCTTTTGGATTTCCTTCCTTTTCTTCTGCAGGATGAAAGGCAGTGTGACTGAAGATCCCAATGGATTCCCAACCATTGGAACTTCTGAGCTGGAGAGAGGCGAGATTTCTTGGTGTTTATCTTGAATACCACGTGTTCTAGGAACTGGGTGACTTTGTTGCAGGATCGTACACAATCTTCGGGTGATGTCGCCCAGACCAGCTAATCGTCGAGGTAGGCCATCACCTGGACGCCGCGTAGGCGGAGCTGTTGAACGATGGCTCCTGCCAGCTTGGTGAAGATCCGTGGGGCCACGTTGAGCCCGAAGGGCATGGCCCTGAAAGCGTAGCTTTTCCTTTGGAGTTGAAATCCTAGGTAGGAGGAAGAGTGATGGTTCATTGGAACGTGCCAGTAGGTATCCGCCAGGTCTATCAAGACCGTGTAGTACCATTGAGGCAGAAGGGTCCGTATTTGTTGAAGAGTCCGCATCTTGAACTTGTTGTTCGCGATGAACTTGTTGAGGGGGGATAAGTCTAGAATGACTCTGAGTTTGTCGGAGTCCTTCTTGGGGACGCAAAACAGTCTCCCTAGGAACCTGGTTGACTTTACCCTCCTTATCACCTTCTTGTTCAAAAGTTCTAGGACATATTCTTCCAGGAGGGGGGTTGACTGTAGGAAGAATTGCTGGGGTGGTTGGGGGTGGTTGAGTACAGCTCCAGCCTAGTCCCTTCTTGACGAGGCTGTGTGCCCAGGGATCAAAGGTCCAACGATCCTGGAATTGGCGGGGTCTTCCTCCCACCGGAAGCATTGAATTGCTTCTGGCTTCCAGAGGGTTTGCCACCTCGGCCGCTAGCTCCCCTTCCTCGTCTGTCTCTGGAGAGACGGCGAGACGCATCTCTGCCTGAGCCTCTGCCTGAGCCTCTACCTTTGGGACGAAAGGTAGTGGATTGCTTCTCAAATGCAGGGGTGAAGACCGGTGACTGTGACAGGACCGGTTGGGTGACCAGCTGAAAGGTCTGTTGTGGCTGAGCTGCCACTTGGGGAGTAGCGGATCCCGGAAACTGCCGTCTTTGTTGACGTTGCTGGGGTTTTGGCTTCGTGGGTTTCCTCTTAGGTTGAGGGCCGTCGTCCTGAGAGGATTTCCTTTTCTTTGACATGCCCCATTTATGGAGAAGGTTCCTGTTCTCCGTTGTAGCTTTGTCAGTGATCTCTTTCACTAGGGAGGAGGGAAAGAGGTGTTTACCCCAGATGTTGGAGGAAATCAGCCTCCAGGGTTCGTGTCTCACTACAGCACTTGCGAACACGAATTCACGACAGGCTCTACGAGCCCTAGTGAAGCTGTACAGATCCTTCACGACCATTGCCATATGTGTTTTGGCAAGGACCATGTAGAAGTTAGGGACCCTAGTGTCACCGGCCATGACTTCAAGCTGTACCTGGAGGGACATAGATGCGGCAAGCCTTTCCTTCGTATCATGTTCCCTACGAAGGAGGTGATCGTTGAGTTTTGGCAGGTCCTCGTTAAACTGACGACCAGCAACGTCAGGCTCTAGCTTCCCCACTATGAAGGTCGACTGGACGTCTTTCCAGTGCCTCTCATCAGGCACTCCTCCTGTACAGGGCAAGGTTTCCCTTCTTCCACTGCTTTATGTACCGCAGTGAAGGCCTTTTCAAGAAAGGGGAAGGTCCCATTATCTGGTGCGACGAAGGTCGGGTGCTTCTTACTAAGCGCCGGCATCTTTGAATTGGTGAACCCCCTACTTTTCACCGCATTGGCTAGCATAGCCTGGGTCGAAAGATCGAACACAATAACCTCCTTCGGTTCGGTCTCTTCTTTAGAGGCAGGTTCGGACCTGAGTCGGACGTAACAGTCCGGGTAAGCCTCAAAGTTCGGGAAGAACTCCACTTCTTTCAACGCGATCGAGCCGACCTTCTCACTGATGAAGATCTTGCCCGTGGTGATCAGCATGTGCTCGGCATACCTCCATGGGTTAGTATCCGAGCAAGCAGGGAGGTCCTTAACCGAAATCTTTTTTGGTTGCTTAGAACTTCCGATGTTGGACTTGAAAAACTCATGAGTCTCGCAAAGTTTCTTATCCATGAGAGCTTCAAGCATCTTGAAGATCTCCTGAGTGCTAGATGGGATGGGTTCCGGGGTAGCGGATGTAGACGGTAGTGATTCCTCAGTCGGTGTAGGAGTTGGTGCAGGGGTAGAAGCGGGGGCGACCTCATGATCCGAATCAGGGTATTCCACCTGATCTTCCTCATAGTCGAGCTCCTCGCCCATGAGGTTTCTCTCCGTAGTATCCGACACTTCCGACATACGGTCCACGTTGTCGGAATCTAAACGGCACTCGTGCATGGACTGGGCCATGATCATATCAGGTTCCACCACTATCTGGACGGTGGGAATCTGATCACTAGGGACCACTGAGTCTTTTGATGCCCTTGAGAATAGCAAGGCCCTCAAATCTTCGGTAGCGAGATACGGTCCGGTGGCGTTCTTCTGGAAGCCACGCACCCACTTGCGTAGCTTCTCTCGAGTGTTGTCCCTTACATCCGCTGAAGGAGGATCGTCGAACGCTTCGACCAGACGATTCTTGCAGACTGTACAGTGCTGTGGATCCCAATATTTCAGGTCGCCTTTCTTGGCGACGCAGGGGGCGTGGGTCCGACACGCCTTGTGGGCGTAGAAATCCGGGCGCTTCACTCCACAGAAGTTGTGGTCACACTTCATATACTCCTCTTGTAAAAGAAAGAGATCATGAGTATATGGAAGGCATAAGAATGACTTACATTACTCTAAAGTTAAATTTTTAAGTAATTAAACTTTCACTCAACATTAAATAATTCATGAATATTGTAATGTTGAAGAGAGGAGCGTGAAAGGGAA
>NC_090758.1:3171753-3174253 GCF_036898095.1 Palaemon carinicauda
AAAACAAATTATAATGATCGTAATCATTGCAATTTCATTATTGGTAATTTTTTTCTATTATTATTATTATTATTATTATTATTATTATTATTATTATTATTATTAATATTATTGCAACATTATATATTAATGGTAGCAGTGAAAGTATTAGTAAATGTAGAAGTGACTGTTGTTGCTGTTTTTGTTGTTGTAATTGTTGTTGGTGTTATTGATATTATAGATAATACAATATAGATTATCTCTCTCTCTCTCTCTCTCTCTCTCTCTCTCTCTCTCTCTCTCTCTCTTTCAACAGTAAGCGTGGAACGCGACCCCAACGATTTTTGACATCAAAACAAATCAGCTGCATTAATCTATCAAATACAATTATTGCGGTTAATGATTAATTTAAAGGAGTGTCCTCCTGTGATCTAATTTTGCAATTAATATCTAATTATGAAAAAGTATATATATTGGTTCCAGTGGATGATAATTTGCCTAAACTAATTTACTCTGTTATGGAACGAACTGGATATTTTGCTTTTATCTCTGGCATATTTGATGATAATTTACTAATCAATAAAAAATTTTGGTATGATATTTACAGTAGGTTCTAGAATATTTATATTTTATGATATTTGTTGTTGTTGAGAACTCATATATATATATATATATATGTATATATATATATATATATATATATACATATATATATATATATATATATATATATGTGTATATTTATACACACACACACACATATATATATATATATACACATATATATGTATACATTTATATATATATATATATATATATATATATGTATATATATATATATATATATATATTCATATGTGCATATAGTATAAAAAGTAATGGGCCAAGAACACTACCCTGTGGAACACCGGATATCACATTCCTATAATCACTATGGTGCCCATCAACAACAACTCTTTGAGATCTATTACTTAAAAAATCAATAATAATGCTAAGAAACGACCCACCCACTCCCAACTGTTTCAGTTTGAAAACAAGGGCCTCATGATTAACACGGTCAAAGGCAGCACTAAAATCAAGGCCAATCATACGAACTTCCCGACCACAAACAAGGGATTTCTGTACAGCATTGGAGATTGTAAGAAGGGCATCACATGCTCCAAGGCCTTTACGAAAACCAAATTGCAAACTAGGGAGTAGATGATTACCTTCAGCAAACCTATTAAGACGTTTTGCCAGAAGACGTTCAAAAACTTTAGATAATATGGGAGTTATGGAAATTGGGCGTTAATCAGTGGGACTTGAGCTACCACAAACACATTTACATAGAGGAGTAACATTACCAATTCTCCAACTAGTGCTAAAAGCTCCTCTTCTTGCTAACTTGCGCAAAATAACAGATAACTTTGGAGCTAAGAAATCTGCTGTCTTTATAAAAAACAAAGGAAAAATACCATTTGGGTCTACACCTCCATAAGCATCAAGGTCCATCAACAGAGCTTTAATCTCACAAGATCGAAAAGCTAAACTAGTTACCCAAGAGAAAGCATTGTCCAAGCCAATGCGTTACCCAAGCAAAAGTGTAGCCCAAGCAAAAGCTTTGCTAAAGAGAAAGCATTGCCCAAGTAAATGCATTGCCCAAGCAGAAGAACTGTCCAAAGGTAAGTGTTACTTAAGAAAAAGTGTAGTAGAAGTGAAAGCATTGCCTAACCAAAGCATTGCCTAAGCAAATGCGTTGCCCAAGCGAACGCCCATCCCCGCAAAAAACATTGCCCGAACGAATGCGTTGCACAAGATAAAGCGTTGTTCAGGTGAATGAATTGCCCCCAAAAAAAAATCGTTGCCCAAGCGAATGCATTGCCCAAGGCAAAGGATTGCCCAAGGGAATGCGTTGCCCAAGAAAAAGGATTGCCAAGCAAAAGCGTTGTCCATGAAAAAGCGTTGTCCAAGAAAAAGCGTGGTCCAAGACAAAGCGTTGCTGTAACAAAAGAGTTGCACAAGGGAAATGTGTTGCTCCAGAAAAAGCATTGCCCAAGCAAAAGTATAGCCTAAGAAAATACTTTGCCCAAGAGAAAGCATGGCCAAATGGAATGCGTTGACCAAGTGACTGCATTGCCCAAGCAAAAGAAGTGCCCAAGGATAAGGGTTGCCCAAGAGAAAGCGTTGTCCAAGGGAAAGCGTCACCCAAAGAAATGTGTTGTCCAAAAGAAAACGATGCTAAAGTGAAAGTTTTGCTCAAGCAAATGCATTACACAAAAAAAAGCATAGCCCAAGCGAAAGCATTGCCCAAACAAAAGTATTGCCAAAGAAAAAGCGTTGTCCAAGCAAGAGCATTTCCCAAAAGAAAGCATTCCTGAAGCAAACAAGTTTCCAAAGCAAAAGCATTGGTCTAGGAAAGCATTGTCGAAGCGAAAGCGTCGCCATATCGAACTCGTTCACTAAGCGAAAGCATTGTCCTAGGGAAAGTGTTTCTAATTCCACGACCAAATGAACGTCCCTCCTGTTCCCTCCTGAAAAGGCA
>NC_090758.1:3176753-3186753 GCF_036898095.1 Palaemon carinicauda
CCCTCTTGAAGTATGTTAAGAGTCGCTACACAAAAGCATTACGACAACCTTGTGGACAATGGTGAAGCATTCTAGACATGATATAAAATGTCAATAGTAGTCAGTGAGCAAAGTGTCAGCAGGAGCCTTGTCAATGACCGTATGTAACAGGCGTGTACCTTCCCTAGCGCGATCACCTCTCTGACTGCCTTCCGAGATTTGAATTTTTTTGTCTTTTTTTCGTAAAATTAACTATTAATTAAATAATAAACACAAGTGAGTCTAAAAATTACTTTATTTAAATATAATAACTAATCAGTATCTTTAGATTCCATCAAGAGCAGTATAATTCACTACAACTTATATATCTTTTAATAACCCATACAGAAAGGGGGGCGTGGCAGGTGTAAACGTCATGGGCTCACGTCATGGTTGACATACGTCATTCTACGCCTAGTTGCCAGTCTTAATTTCCGTTCTCGCCATAACCACAGAATTTAGATGACATTTCTTTATATAAAGTAAGACAATACTGCGGAGTAGATGCTTGAATCCATTTTTCTTAATTAGGTCGGTGTCTCAAACTCTGGTGGTTTCAGTTTTCACATTAATCAGAAGCCTAGTTCATAAGTTATATTAAAAAAAGAGGGTGTCATGGTCCGTGAAATACACAGTAAATCTAATTATTATTCTTTTACGAGAGAAGTTACAAGGAATTCTCCAAGTTTTTTTCCGTCAGCGAAGAGATTTTACGATATGAATAAAAAGGGGGGGGGGTCAGATTTATTAAATTTATTCAATAAGGCCTTAAGGCCAATGCGTGATATGGGGAACCTACCAATATTAAGTGAAAAACAAAACTGCGATGAATATTGTTGCTAAAGTAATTTTATCATTCTTCTTCTTCTTTTTCTTCCTCTTCTTCTTCTTGTTATTATTATCATTATTATTATTATTATCATTATTATTATTATTATTATTATTATTATTACTTGTTAAGCTATAACCCCAGTTAGAAAAGCAGGATGCTATAAGCCTCGGGGCCCCAACAAGGGAAAAAGCCGATTGAGGACAGAGGAGACTTTGCAAAGAATAAGCCAGACTATTCAGTGTATTTGTAGGCAAAGGGAAAATTAACCGTAACTAAAAAGAAGGATCCAATGTACTAAGGCCAGTCAAAAAACCTCATAACACTGTAGCGGTAGTGTTTCAACTGGTGGCCGGTGCCCTGGCCAACCTACTGCCTACACACTGACAATAAAATACCATTTCCAACTTGGGTATACGACAGAAGTTCAAGCTATCCTACGAGTTGAATTTACAATGTACAATAGCTCTCAAAAGTGAAGAGCCTGTGCTGAGCGAAAAATGGCTAAATGATCGAAATAACTCGGGAGGGTTGGTATGCGTGGTTACTTGCTATTAGCACTGGTTGTCTATTGTGCTTATTTCAGGACTTTATAGTCGTAGGGTTATCATAAATGCATCAAATATATTTAAATATTATGACCTATTAATTCATATTGAATTGTAAAATAAGGAGTAATGTTATCAAAAACCATATATGGTATGAATCCCCCAACAATCAGACCTACCACTTATTTCTAAACTCACGAAAGACGTGTCAAATAATATCGTCCAGTGTGTCAGATTATACAGCACATCTTGTTAACGTTACTTTTAGGAGCTATTGAACATCATTATACAAAGAGAAATATTGATCGTGACTAAATTCTTCATGGTTTTGGGACGAGTTTATATATATATATATATATATATATATATATATTGTTAGTAATACCGGTCATTACACCACCTTTTTCCAATAACAAAAGACCCCGCCAGCAAGCATGAGTCAAAATGCCATGAGTTTTGGGACCATACCCAGAGTCTCACCCCCTTCCCACCATCCTATACCAGTCTACTCCCCCTGAGATCTCAATTTCAGCTACCTTCTACTAGTCACGTGATAACATCGAGGTCCCAGGAGAAGGAGGGAAGCGAGTTGTGAAGGATATGGGGACACGTGACCAAGCCTGACCAATAGGACAGCGGTCAGGCCAATCCCCCCTACCCCCCCCCCTCAATTGGGGGTCAAGTGGGGTTGATCTACCCTGGGAAAACTGGGGATCCTTTCTTCGTGACTCAGCCTCTGTGAGGATAACATCTCCTTTTCTTCACTCAACCTCCTTGAGGGAAACACCAGCGCACTTGACCCTCAAGACATCAGGGAGGCATTACCTCTATCTACATATCTTTCCATAAGGGAAGGAAACTAGAGTCCTTTTTACTAAAGGTAAGGTGTATGATTTTCAGATTCTCAATATCCTTACCCAACCTCCCAACCCTTCCTTATCACACCCCATTTTTCTTTATACTCTAAAGAAATCCTACCCACTGAACCTTGTATCCTATCCACTATACCCAGACCACGTGTGCTGTTTAGTCCTAGTTTTAATGCATTCACCCTATGACAGTGTTGATTCCCATGTGTAACGTTTAAATCCCCAAGCTTGACATTTTCATTTAATTTGCTTAAAAGTTTTAACCACACGACTTCATCGTGTTCATCCGGTAGAAGTAAGTGTGCTGATAATAATTCAATTTATTTCCCCTTCCAGTGAACTTGATTGCTGTGCTGGAGTTTCATCCACGGTCCCCCCAAACTCCATCCGAAGCTCCTCGTGGCATAAATTAAAATATAAATAATTAGCTGTTGTGCTCCCCTTTCTTTTATCAATTTTTATTCAAATATTATTTTAGATACATATATTTGTCAGTATTCCTTGTATCATAGCTGATTGGCGACCTACCATTGTTATTTGTTTTGTTATGGCCATTGAGTCCCTTAATTAAGCAAGGCCGGACTCGAACCAGTGGCCCGTAACATATTGGCGACCAAATGCCAGGATTCGCTTAGACAGTAATTTCAAATTAATTTTATCAAAAGTCAAATTCCCCCCTTTCCTGTCTTTAGCGACTTGACGAACCTCAAATTAATTTCAAGTAAATTATATAATCACTGGAGTTTGAACCATGGAAGAAAACATTGTTAAAGTTTTGTGTTTATTAGTGCGTTTGTTCGCACCGCGAACCCTTTTGTTTTGAAAACCAAGTGGTAGATTTTAGTCCTATTGTTTAGCGGGATAGCCAACCGCGTGAGATGAGTTTGTGTTCTGTTTTTTTCTGAGTGTTTATTATGAAAGTGGATAATTTTTTTCATTTATATATATTGTGCAGAGTGAATGTTTAATTTTGTGTTAAAACTAAGTCAAGTGAAATTTACGAAAATTTAGGAAAATCCGTGGTACACTAAACCACGTGTTGATTTCCTGTGAGGCTTAACTCCCGTGTTGGTAACGGTAAGAGCACGTGGCATTCATTATTTTAATTTTTCCTTTTGACAAGTAAGGGTATGTAATTTCTTTTTATTACTTTCTCGTGGGATATTATTTTTATGTACATTTTTGAAGAAGATAATTGTCGTAAGACTGTGTAATATTGTTAACTTACCTCTAACCTTTTAAATAACTCAAAGAAGGAAAGATAATTGTATTATCAAAGGGTAATTAGCAAGGTTTCACCCAATTGTTAGTTCTCACAGAACTACCTTGTTAAGGGAACTGTCGTTACCAACAGCTGGTGCTCCTCCCTGAGTGTACTGTAGGCGTCAATAGATATCTTTTCAGTCATCTACATTAATTCTCTTATATGAGCTTAACAAAAAAGCATATTGGTCAGCTCCCGTTTTATATTCCTCTCACTATAATCGAGAATTTTTCCCTTACGAGTTTGGAACTTTTATGGTTTCCGTTAATGACAAATTTTCAGATATAGCCAGTGGGTATGCCCACTTCTTTTATTCGCTTTACTGCATCTTACCTACGACAAACATTAGAGGAGTTGAAATTTGGGTGATATATTAATTGAAGAAGGTAAAAGAGTGCGGGGCACACGCCCCTGCCTTTAATGTCACTAAAACTTTCATTACTATTGTTATTTTAGGAGAGAGAGAGAGAGAGAGAGAGAGAGAGAGAGAGAGAGAGTTCATCTAATATACCTTCCCATTCGTGTCCACTGTGACGGGCCGAGAGAAGGTTGTGAATTCAAAGGCAGGATGCAATCAACTGAGTTATAATATTATAGAACACTATCCTTTATATACAAAACCTCGAGGCAACAGGATATAACAAGTTTACAAGACAGACAATGTCACAGAGAAAAACCGGAGACGTGAATTTTCATGTTCGTTTTAGTGCGAGGGAAGTGCGCAGATACAAGCATAATATATGCAAAAAGAATTATGTACAATTGTGTGACACACGGTTGGTACGTGGCTCCCTCCCTAAAAATTACATACTGTACATGTTAAATAGGGCCCCCTGATCTAGAGAGGCGAACTGTAGGCGGGTCATCTGGCAGAAGATAAGCAGGTTTTAGACGATCAATGGAGACCCAGTCTTCTTTGCACCGAATGTTTAGGAAGAATGCTTTCGGACTGTGTCGGATCACAAGGAAAGGGCCCGTGTAAGGGGGCGTTAGTGGTGGCTTGCTGGAGTTGTTGCGCAGGAAGACGTGCGTTGCAGAGTGCAAGTCCGTTGGTATGTGAGGCTTCGCTGGGGGCTTGTAAGTCTGGCGGCATGGAGTAAATTTTCCCACGACGTGACGTATGCGCTAGAGATCGTCGGAGGAGGTTGTATAAGGAAAAAATTCTGCAGGGACCACCAACGGGTCGCCATACACCATTTCAGCTGCCGAGACGTCGAGGGCGTCTTTAGGAGTGGTCCTTAGTCCCAGGAGGACCCAGGGAAGCTTAGTAAACCAGTTGCAATCCTTGCAGCGGGACATCAAAGCTGTTTTGAGGGTGCGATGATAACGTTCAACCATTCCATTGGCAGCGGGGTTGTAGGCGGTTGTCTGATGTAGGGTGATGCCCAGGAGATTCGCTAATGACGTCCACAATTGAGAGGTGAAAGTGGTTCCCCTATCAGAAGTAATATGCTCAGGGATACCGAATCTTGAAATCCATCCAGAGAGTAAGGCAGATGTACATGAGGCGGACGTTGCAGGCCAACGAGTGGAGCGGTCGATGACGGTAAACAGGTAACGATGTCCTTGTGATATGGGTAGGGGGCCTACAACGTCGACGTGAATGTGTGCGCAATGACGCTGAGGTTGAGGAAAGGTGCCCACTCCTGAATCCGTGTGTTGATGTACTTTGGAAGTTTGGCAAGAAGTACAGGCGCAGACTCAATCCTTAGCATCCTTAGAAATGCCGTCCCAAATGAACTTTGCCTTCAGCAGCTGTGGAGTAGAACAGCACGAGGGATGTGAAAGGCCGTGAATGAAATAAAACACCTTTCGGTGCATGGGAGCAGGAATCCAATGTCGCGGTCTACCAGTACTGACGTCACAGAGGAAGGTGGTGTTGGAGTCTTTGAGGGGAAAGTCTTCCCAACGGAGGGACGTGCAGGATGTCCTACAAGCTTGACACTCTGGATCCTGTCATTGGTCTTCAGTCAGGTCGTTGTAATCCAATCCCAGTTGAACGGCAGCCAATGTGTTTCTTGACAGGGCATCGGTAACGGGATTCATTTTCCCAGGGATGTATTGGAGGGTGCAATTGTATTCAGCCACGGCGGAGAGATGTCGGCGTTGACGGGCAGACCAGGCGTCAGACTGTCGAGTGAAGGCTTGCACCAGAGGCATGTGGTCTGTGCGAATGCCGAAGGGTGTTCCTTCTAAGAAATGGCGAAAGTGACGGACAGCCAAATGCACCGCCAGCAATTCTCGATCAAAGTAGAATAACCCGATTCTGCCTTGGACAGTTTTCTGCTGAAAAAGGCCAATGGGCGGGGCAAGCCTTTGATCACCTGCTCGAGTACTGCACCAATAGCGACATCGCTGGCATCGGTGGAGAGAAGGAGAGGGGCGTGTGGGATAGGAAAAGTGAGAGCCGTAGCAGTTGATAGGGCCTTCTTTGCATTGCAGAGGGCTGCTTCTTGAAGGGGACCCCACTTCAGGTCCTTTGGCTTGCCCTTAAGGGAGGCGTAGGGGGAGCAAGAGTGGCGGCAATGGCTGGCAGAAAACGGTGATAATAGTTGATAATGCCCAAGAATTCCTGCAGAGCTTTGACAGTCGAGGGCGCGGGGAAGATCTGAACGGCTGCTACCTTCTCAGGGAGGGGGTGGACTCTTTGAGGAATGATACGGTGCCCTAAGAACGACAATTCGTTGGCGCCAAAGGTACACTTGTCGTACCGGACTACAAGGCCGTTTTTTTTGCAGGCGGTCGAGCACGATACGAAGGCGACGGAGGTGTTCCTCTTTTGAGGAGGAGAACACAAGTATGTCGTCCGCATAACATACACAGAAAGGGAGGTCGCTTAAGATGCCATCCATGAGACGTTGAAACGTTGCCCCAGCATTACAAAGGCCAAAACAGGAGTAATTGAAGGTGTATGTACCAAACGGAGTGGTGATGGCAGTCTTGGGGATGTCTTCTGGGTTCATAGGCACCTGATAATACCACTTCAGGTGGTCGAGCGTAGAGAAATTCTTCGCTTTGTGCAGGTGGGAGGTCACGTCGGCAATATTTGGGAGGGGGTAGTGATCCGGTTCTGTTTGCATGTTCAGGCGCCTGTAATCCCCGCACAGACGGAGGGAGCCGTCTTTCTTCAGAACAATTTGTAAGGGTGACGACCATGGGCTAGAGGCCTTTTGGCAAAGGCCCATTTCCTCCATTTCGGTGAACGTCTGTTTGGCGGCTGCCAATCGTTCCGGTGCCAGACGTCTGAATTTTGCGAAGACTGGGGTCCCGTCATCTTGATATGGTGATAAATACCGTGCTTGCCAGGAACCGTGGGCGTTTGGCGAAGTTCTGGACGGAAAACTTCCGGGTACGACGTGAGGAGGTGGGCGTAGGCATCCGTGGGTGAGCTGATGTGGAGAGCGAGGTTAGAGGGGGCGGGTTGAAGAGGTGTCGACAAGTACGAGTCTGCGTTGACCAATCGTCAGTGGGTGACATCGACCAGAAGGTAGAAATGAGAGAGGAAATCCGCACCGAGGATTGGCATTGGGACGTCAGCAACGAGAAACTTCCAATTTAATTTACCGTTTCCGAACGGTAATGTGAGGTTCTCGTAACCGTAGGTGGGTATCGCAGATCCGTTGGCAGCTACCAAGCGGACGTCGGCAGATGTAGACAGACTACGTCGTGCCTTGAAGAGTTTCCTTGGCAAAAGAGAACGACAAGCACCAGTGTCTACCAAAAATCGCACGCCTGTTCCTGCATCCTGTAAAAAGAAAAGATTAGAAACACGGGAGGCTAACGCCACAAGCGATGGCCTAATTACACGTTTTTTGGCCACTGACAATCCTTGGCACATTTCTTCGCGGTTGCCCCGAATCTGAAGAGGTAGTAGCAAAACTGCGGCGGATGGGAGGTAGTAAGTGGCTGTAGAAGTCGTTCGTTGGGGCGCGAGCGATTGGTGGGTGGTGGGCGGCTTTGTCGCCGCTTCGGCACGTCACGGGGTAGGCGTGTAGGCTATGTCCTACGGCATTCATGTCAGCTTCGGTTGACGTTGAATAGGCATCCTCGTTGTCAGGGGTGGAGGCGTTGATGGAGGTCCTGAAGTGGCAGTCCATAAGGGCGTCGGCTTTGGTCATCAAGTCCTTTATGGCTAAACTATCGACATCGGGTATGGCAGCGCGTACAGGTTCGGGTAAACGGCGTATCCAAAGGGCACGGAGTAGGTTCACCTCACGAGGAGAGCTGTCTGCTGCAGGTTGAAGGCGAGCGATACTGTTCATTTCCTTGAGGGCAAGCGAAGCCCTTTGGTCCCCCAACGGTTGTTGCGAGAGCTGAAATAGCTTTGCTATACGGGCGGATGGCGACTGCGAGTACTGCTGCAGAAGGTATGTTTTGAGGGCGTCATACGTTATTGGGGTGTCTCCTTGTTCACAAAGCCAGTCGGATATTTCTGGGAAGGTGTCCTCGGGTATCGCCGCGAGAACATAATCCGCTTTGGTGGTTGAGCTAGTCACGCCCCTGATACGAAACTGGACTTCAGCGCGCTGAAACCAAGCAAACGCTTCTCTGCTGGCAAACGATGAAAGTTTGAATGGAGCGGCCGCAGCACCAACTGCCGTAGAGTCCGCCATAGTACTACCAACGATGAAGGGGCGAGGGGGTGGGGGTGGAAGGCGGTGGGAGCAAGTCGACTTCCGGGGTCACCAATGTGACGGGCCGAGAGAAGGTTGTGAACTCAAAGGCAGGATGCAATCAACTGAGTTATAATATTATAGAACACTCTCCTTTATATACAAAACCTCAAGGCAACAAGACATAACAAGTTTACAAGACAGACAATGTCACAGAGGAAAACATGAGACGTGAATTTTCATGTTCGTTCTAGTGTGAGGGAAGTGCGCAGATACAAGCATAATATATACAAAAGGAATTATGTACAATTGTGTGACAAACGGTTGGTACACCACCATTGACAATAGATTTTATACTAAATCTCTCTCTCTCTCTCTCTCTCTCTCTCTCTCTCTCTCTCTTTTTTCCAGCTGACAGTCGAAGATATATAATTAAACGTAAGAGACAACGGACGTCACATCCTATTAGGATATTATAGGTTTCCTCAACCAGATGTCAGAAATTGGGACATCCTAAGGACATCCTTAGGACATTTCCAAGGATATCCTTGGGACATTCTTTGGACAATATTTTGGGATCTCCCTACCAGGGTCCTTGGCTAGCTTATGACATGCTAATGGTAGGAGTTATATCACCCGTAACTAAGACAAGATTATTATTATTATTATTATTATTATTATTATTATTATTATTATTATTATTATTATTATTATCATTATTATTATTATTATTATTATTATTATTATTATTATTATTATTATTATTATTGTGTACACTAAACGGAAGAAATTACTTTTTTTCCAACTTAACGTTCCTTATTAAAACTTAGAATATCCCTTATCTTTTATCTTTTATCAAAGAGGAAATTACCTCACATAAAGCCTTTATGAGATGGCAAAAACTCTTAAAATAAAACCTGCTTTTATGGCGTAGTGAAAATAAACGAGGAGGTAATTTTAGAATTTTTTTTTTCATTTTTCTATTAAAGTTCGTGTTGCGTTTTGTATATTTTATATATGAATGATACTAACGTATAATGCAAAATAAAATACCTGGTATAAAAGCTTAAAAAGTGCCGCTACACTGACTTACTCTGGGATTACTAATCTCCCTAGACTAAACATTAAAATGTGGACGTGTATTTATATAATATGATTCCTTAATAACAAGTAAAATTAAATATGCTTTATTACCTTTTATAAGACCGAACCATACAGTGTACAAGAAAGTGAAAAAATAGCTGCCAAAATGACTTACTCATGGAATGCTTATCTCCTCCAACAAAATCGCAAAGTTGGTTATTTGATTTAGTGTATTATTTATTTAAGACTTAATAAACATAATCAAACTTAATTACAGTAAACTTTTCGTGTACAGGAAAGTAAAAATTTGCTGCTATATGACTTTTCTCTGGGTTTGCTAATCTCCGCACGAAAGATTGCAACACATGGTTATTTGATATAGTGTAATATTGGTTCAAGCTTTTTTAAACGTATTCTTATTTAATTATAGTTTGCTGCTTATTATGAAATTGAATTATAATATATAAAAAAAATAACTCTTTACAATTGAGTATAAAATTGACTGACAATATGACTTACTCTTGTACTGCTAATCTTCTTTGACCAAATCTGAAAATATAATTATCTGTTATAGCTCTTTTTAAACACTGTCAAACTTGATTACAGTCAACAGCTTATCTTATAATTGAAAAAATTAAAATTGGGCATTTATGAACAATTACAGTAAAATTGTCATGATGAAATTGAATTATGATTATAAAAAAAAGACATCATTCATCAACTCATTCTGAAACTGTCATGATAAAAGCAGGACATCTGAGGTCACATCTCATCCG
>NC_090758.1:3191753-3197757 GCF_036898095.1 Palaemon carinicauda
AAAAAAATGAAGAATATGTTTTCAAACGCAAATTGAGAATGACTCTGCATTTTTTGGAAGGTGAAAATAGTTAGTGAAGTATTAAATATGGTTTTAATTGCACAAAATCTTATTAGATTCCTTTTTTGAATATTGGATTTATTTACTATTTTATGAGTACTGATGTCGGTTTATTAAATTTTCCTTGTCATAATAAGAGGATTTTAAGTGACTTTATGGCAAGTGAATCTGAATTAGTGCCTATATATTTTCTTAAAAAAAATTAAAATATTATCAACCGAAGTTATTCATTAATCTATTGAAGATAAAACCGTATAATTGTTATGTACAAATCAAAACACAGTGAAATTAGATCAGGTCATAATTTTCCCTACGTTTTATAAATCAATAATGATTATTTCCGAATAGTAGGTAGTTGGTTGGCCAGGGCACCAGCCGCCCGTTGAAATACTACCGCCAAAGAGTTATAGGGTCCTTTAACTGGCCAGACAGTACTGCATTGGATCTTTCTCTCTTTGCCTACACATACACCGAATAGTCTGGCATATTCTTTACAGATTCTCCTTTGTCCTCATACACCTGACAACACTGAGATTACTAAACAATTCTTCTTCTCTTAACGGGTTAACTGCTGCACTGTATTTGTTCAGTGGCTGCTTTCCTCTTGGCAAGGGTAGAAGAGATTCTTTAGCTATGGTAAGCAGCTCTTCTAGGAGGACACTCCAAAATCAAACCATTGTTCTCTAGTCTTGGGTAGTGCCATAGCCTCTGTACCATGATCTTCCACTATCTTGGGTGAGAGTTCTCTTTCTTGAGAGTACACTCAGGCACGATATTCTATCTGATTTCTCTTCCTCTTGTTTTGTTAAGGTTTTTAGATTTTATATAGGAAATATTTATTTCAAAAATGTTACTCTTCTTAAAATATGTTATTTTTCCTTCTTTCCTTTCCTCACTGGGCTATTTTCCTTGTTAGGGCTCCTGGGCTTATAGCAATCTGCTTGTCCAACTAGGGTTGTAGCTTAGCAAGGAATGATAATAATAATAATGATCTATGAGTTTATTGATGTATCAAAGAGAAAGGGATAATTTGGATTACATTGAATGAGAGATTTTTGATTATTTAAAAAAAAAGGTGTTTACTTCAAAGATAAATTACAAAACCTCATCAACCTAGTAACTTGTTACCTTATTAACTTATTAACTTTGCTATAAATGATAGAAGCTGAACAATTTACAGACTATAAAATCTATATTACTTTGAAAAAAATATGAACTCTGTTTACATAACTAGCAATACTGGAAAATATGAATTTTGTTTATATAACTTGCAAAAAGAAAAAATATGAAAACTATTAAATAACAGCCAATAAGGAAAAATATGATATATGTTCATAAAAATCCCAATAAAGAAAAAAATATGAATGTTATTCATATAACGGCCCATAAAGAGAAACTAAAATATATTTTATATAACTGCAAATAAGTAAAAAAATATGAATTTTGTTCACTGAAGAATCAAGTTACCCTAATTAACAGTTACGTTGGAATGCCCGTATAATTAAAAGAAATAATTACTAAATGTATCATACCAGGAACTTTATAATCGATATTCGTTCACATTAACTCCGGAGTGAAAATACCAAATTCTGAAAACTTATATTAGACTTAGTAATAAACATATTGAAATGAGTAATTAAAAGCTTGAGTTTTTTTTCCATGACTCGAAAATATCCAATTATGTACCACCATTTGATGAATGTTTAAAGGCCAATCATGAGTGGCAGAAGCAAGGGTCAGCGACAATACCATAAACTCTGGCCATATACATATGATTAACTCCCAAGCCCCCCATGAATCCAAGTTAGGACCAGAGAGGGGCAGGCATTGGCTGCTGATTACTCAGCAGGTAGATCGATAAGTTCCCATAAACCTATAATCCCTTACCTCACAAAAATTATGAGGTTGCAGCCACTAAGGAAACTATCAAGCTTTGGCAGAACTCGAACCCCAGCCCAGCAGATCACCAGGCATAAATATTCCCAATAGGTTCCCATAATCTGTTCATAAAATATATTTCATCAAAGGTATATTAGAGAGGAAGCTTATTTCTTTTTAAAAAGTATTTGTAGCTTAAATTAAGTCCAATTTACCAGGGAAGATATATTCTATCCAAATTATTTGTTTGTGATAGTGAAGAGAGAATGCAAATTCTGGTAAAAAAATTTAGATTTCAAAGTTTATTATCATTATCATTAGCTAAGCTAAAACCCTAGTTGGAAAAGGAGGATGCTATAAGAGCTCCAACAAGGAAAAATAGCCCAGTGAGGAAAGGAAATAAGGAAATGAATAAACTACAAGAGAAGTAATTACAAATTGATAAAATATTTTAAAAACAGTAACTACATCGAAACAGATATTTCATATATAAACTATAAAAAGTCTTATGTCAACCTGTTCAACTTGAAAACCTTAGCTGCAAGTTTGAACTTTCGAAGTTCTACCGAAGAGGATATAGTTCAATAAGGATTTTTCTAAATTTTTTGGCTAATATCAGATTAACTTCCTTTACACTACATTTGTTTCTAATGCAAATGAACGGAAATCTTTGGTACTAAAGTCATCCCAGACCAAATCTAACAAATAAGACTCCCTTTCCCCAGTCCCACTCCCGACTCAGATTGAGCGAAGGTTTCTGGGAATGTTGACAAAGCAAAAACGCAATATCGCCCCACCTTGTACTCGGTGGCACTTACACCTGAAATGCCTTGATACGTGACACGGCCTCTCCACTTAGCAGTTGTGTCAGTGGTGTTTATACAGAATATATGGCGTCCACTTAGGATGCAACAAACGTGGGAATACGAGCTAGATGGCGTTCAATTGAGTACAATTGACCTCTCTATTTGGAGAGATTTCATGACAGGATTTCCATATAACTTTTGGAATATTACTGGAAGTCCTAAGTCATATATATATATATATATATATACTATATATATATATATGTGTGTGTTTAATTTATATATATATATATATATATATTTATATATATATATATATATATAAATATATATATATATATATATATATAAATACTAATATATATATATATATATATATATATAAATACTAATATATATATATATATATAAATACTAATATACATATATATATATATATATATATCTATATATATATATATATATATGTATATATATATATATATATATATAGTTATATATATATATCTATATATATATATATATATATATTTATATATATGCATATATATATATATATATATATAATATATATATATATATATATATACATATATATATATATATATATATCTATATATATATATATATATATATCCCTTTTCTCAGTGAGGATACCTTAACACGGCTACACAGTTTCCGTATTGCCATGATCAGCAAATCTGTGCAAGTTAGGGCACCCATACTAGGTTGGCTTGTTGTAAATTATCAGAAAAAAATCTCTCACAATCACCAATCCTCACTGACTAGAGGGGAGATGAATACCAGCCAACCCTATACATTAATTGATATGATTGAGGCCTTTGTCCTGGCCTGCAGTGGAACAGAAATGGCATCATATATATACATATGTGAGTAGGTTTTTTTATATGTGCATGTAAATTTATTTACTGTTTAGGTTTGTACACAGACACACATACACAAACACACACACATTTATGTATATATATATATATATATATATCTATATATATGTATGTATATATATATATATATATATATAATACAACAGTAATATATATACATATACACACACATATATATATATATATATAATACAACAGTAATATATATACATATACACACACACACATATATATATATATATATATACATATATATAATACAACAGTAATATATATATATATATATATACAGCAGTAATATATATATATATATATATATAATACAACATAAATATATATATATATATATATAATACAACAGTAATATATATATATATATATATATAATACAATATAAATAAATATATATATATATATATATATAATACAACAGTAATATATATATATATATATATATGTGTGTGTGTGTGTGTGTGTTTGTATATATATATATATATATATACATATATATATATATATATATATGTTCGCATAAAATTTTTTATGATTAAGTGCACATATGCGGGTTCATATGTGCTGGTTTTGATATGTTTCTGTCTATCTGCTTATCTTGATAACACTTAGCAGAAATTGATTTCAGTGATTGCAACATCGATGTCTTTTCTGCTGAAAGAACTTGATAAATTCAAAAGGTGTCCAGTTTAATATTATCACATGAAGATTAATATCAGTGTGCTCTCTCTCTCTCTCTCTCTCTCTCTCTCTCTCTCTCTCTCTCGTTATCATTTAATATTTATGTCAAAATAACTTTAAGAAATCTAGGTAATGATACATTAATTATGATGATTGTCCTCAGCCATGATGGTTTTTATTTTAATTACTTTTTTATAATTTTCATGAGTTTAAAATCATCAGTGATATTAGCTGATATACCTATTTTGATAAAGAGATTAATTGAGAATATATCTGCAAAGCCATTATCATTGAGTTTGATAAATCTCTTCCATAATTACTCCATTAAAATGAGGATTTCTCAGATTTCATAATTTTTTTACCTACTATCACAAAGCTACTAATAAATCTTCTATTATTGATTTTTTTCTTATATTGTAAGCATATAGTTAATTGCCAGTTAATTATTACGACACTAAGTATCCTCTAATTGTATTTAAAATAAACAACACTATCTCATTCCTGAACTACTCACCTGCCCCAGAAAATGGTCCAGAGCGTGTTTTAACCAATCAGTGGCCACCTTACAACTACTGCCTTCACCCACGGTGGATTTCCAACCAATGAAAATTTAGCGTCTAGACCAAGACCTATTAAGACCAACTACGAAAAGCTCTTCCAGCAGGATGATGAGCAGAAGTGCGAAAAAACGTTGCTACTTGGATACGATCAAATAGAACAGTGAACTTCAGACAGTTCTATAAATTTTGGCTGTACCTAAAAGACCTAAAAGAGATTACCTCTCTTGTCAACAACTAATAATGTGACTTAGTTACTCTGGGGATATTAGTTTTTTACCAGATTATATAGTTTTTCCCCATTATCACCAAGCTGGAACCACTCTATCCTAACGTTCAGAGCGACACCCATCAGATATTAGTTATTGTTAACTTAGAGAAGAATACTTGATAATCATTTAGTCATATCAAATGTAGGTGACCTAACCCATTGTTAGTCTCCTAGAGAGTCTCTTTTTCTGCCTTGGAGACAAATACGCATCAGATCTTTCAGTTTTAGTTACATTTAAGTATTCCGAGGATAACCTAATAGGTATTGTTTTCTATAGTATTGCACTGATCAGAGATCCTCCTGTAGCCTCCTTCACCTGGTCTCTAGATGTTAGCTTTTACAAGATTGCTTATTTATTAATGATAACCAATTAATTTGGTATTGTCTCGTAGCTTTATTGTCCTTCGTTTGCCTTCCGTCTTTGCTTTGCAAACTCCAAAAGTAATTCGAAGCAAAAACGAAATAAAAAAGATAATTAAAATAGTCTGAACTATTTACTTGCCTCACACAAAGAAATTAGAATAGGCATATAGTTATTTTTAAAAAGCATAAAGTAGCTGAGTTACTAAATGCCTAAAGCTATATAATTTAACTTTAGTCTCGAAACCACACAAATTTCTAACCATCACCATGAAATTAACTAATCTACAATTTAATTCTGAACAAACATCATAAAGTAAACTCTTTAGTAAACAGATACAACCCTTTTCTAAACAACCAGTATCCTTTACCTTACTACTAACGTAATTTAGCTTAAAGTTAACACATTTTAGCTTCCCAATTTCATCCCAACTAGACTCCAAGAGACTCAAAGAAGCAAAGCAGCCATTCTCA
>NC_090758.1:3205757-3218257 GCF_036898095.1 Palaemon carinicauda
TTACTCTCTCTCTCTCTCTCTCTCTCTCTCTCTCTCTCTCTCTCTCTCTCTCTCTCTCTCTCTCTCTCTCTCTCTCTCTCTCTCTCTCTCTTCCATGTTTCATGAACTAGGCAAGAATCTTACTAAAATCATGATTAATTACTGGATTTCCAGGACCTACCTAATATGAGACTCAAACGAAATACATATTTTTTTCCTCATGTAATAACTTTTTATACCCGTTAGAGCCGGGAAAATTTTTTATGATTTATAATGACATTTTTCATGGGGGAAATACAGACTCTTCCATTTACCAGAACACATTTCTTCAGCTGCTAAAAAAATTTTAGTCATAATTCGTTGTCAAAAACAAACGCTGTGAAATAGTTTACAATTAATTACAAGAATTTTTTAAGTAGGTTTAGTTTGTCAGAGTTTTTTAGTGTGAAGGCCGGTATCCTAGGTAGTAATTTTCTAGAATAACTTTACGTTTTACATTGCTTTTCATGATGATAATAATAATAATAATAATAATAATAATAATAATAATAACAATAATAATAATAATAATAATTCCTTTTGATTATATACCACATTATCTATACAAGGATTACTCTTTCTCGAGACATATCATCTTAATGTTTAAAATAATCATAATGAAATCTAACAGTGTTAATGAAACCATTCGACCAAATCAAGGGGCCAATGTAGAATCGATTAAAAAGAATCATCTAACATTTGCCTCAACTTTATATTTCAAAGATTAATTTAGTATTTTTATAGTCTCGGGTGTAATATATAAGTATGTTTGCATGATGTATAAACCAAGATCTTGTTGAACGTCAGAATTTATTCTTTTGGAGGTATAATCTTTCAAACAGGTTATATAATACCCTTTTAATTTAAATATTCAGGACCGTGCTAAAATAGTCAAAATTATAAATATGGTTTCTATTAGCCAAGCTACAACGCTACTTGGAAAATAAAAATCCAACTCTTACAATGTCTCCAACAATTGCTTAGTGTGGATTATAGATATTTAATAACATAGTGTCTAAATAGATCCAACAACAATGTAAAGAGAAAGACAAGGACCTCACGAGAGCTAAGACCAAATCTGAATGCGTGGGACAATTGAGTCAAAGAGGATAAACAGAAAATCCTCCCACACACAATTGGATTTGTTCCAGACTTCTTTGTTTCTTTCATTTTCCACTGGTGACATTTAGTTCTTAATCGTGCTTCGCACTACTGCAAGGTTGGATCTACAACGTAAATCTTCAACATCTTTGGAATCAATTTTATATATATATAGTCACACACTTGCTCTTTATGATAAAAGGGGAGATGATTTTGAATTACCAATAATTTGTTTTCATCGCAGAAATTTTTAAGGAGAGAGAGAGAGAGAGAGAGAGAGAGAGAGAGAGAGAGAGAGAGAGAGAGAGAGAGAGAGAGAGAGAGAGAGAGAGAGAATTTCATAAAAATACATGTATGTATGCAAAGAAAAAAATAAACCCATTTATTTATCAATATCTTTCCATATATACGATTCGCCATTCCCACAAAATATATTGCACGGCAAATTTCTCTTTTATTTTTCGGTCGTTATCAAATTAGTTCGGACAGCAACAACTAAAACCCATTGCCGTTGACGATACATTTCGGTTTTGATTGGAACTTTGATTGAAAGCCTAGACTCCAACCGTGTTGGTATTTACAATGATAAATATCTTTCATATTATTCGTAATGTTTTTACTGATTTGTTTTGTTCTTAAGATTGGTTTATTAAGAAAATATACCTAAATATTATAAATTGCATTTAATACACATATCTACACTTTAGTAATGTAATATTTGATGTGCGTTATGGTTGATTTATCAAAATTTAATCATTGTAAACAATATATTTTCTGTAATTTTTTTATTATTATCGAAGATTAATAATTTTATATATATATATATATATATATATATATATATATATATATATATATATATATATATATATATATAATATAATACATATATATGCAGTATATATATATATATATATATATATATATATATATATATATATATATATATATATATATATATATATATATATATATATATATATATATATATATATATATATATATATATATAGATATATATATATATATATATATATATATATATATATATATATATATATATATATATATATATATATATATATATATATATATATACAGACACTATATGTGTGTGTATTTGTTTAAAACATAATCAGCAGCCGTTCACATAAAAAACAAAGCTAAAATATTCCATTTCATTATCGAATAAATTGAAAAACATCCATTATAACGCCCGAAATCCTAACCGAGTTACGATACATGCAATATTCCAGACATCTGCATTCTCTCTCTACGGCAGAGGGCCTCTCTGCAATGCATTATCATATCCATTGAAAATGAATCCCAGAGCGACCTTCATAAATATCAAACGATGAGACGAGCTATAACTATGTGTCATGAATAAGTCCGTAATTAACAGTCGGTTCAGGAGGTTGGCTGGCCTAATCTGGCCAGATTGCTGTTCAGAAGGGAGGTTGAGGGGGAACGTTCAGTTGTTTTTTGGATTGGCAACGCTTTCCTTTGAGCAACGCTTTCGCTTAGTGAACGTGTTCGCTATGGCGACGCCTTTGCCTCGCAATGCTTTCCCTTTGACACAGTTTTTCTTGACCAACGCCTTTGCTTTGGAAACTTGTTTGCTTGAGCAACACATTCTTATGGGCATTGCTCTTGCTTGGGCAATGCTTTTGCTTTGGCAATGCATTTGTTTGGGCAACACTTTCGTTTTGGGTATGCTTTTTTTAGGGTAACGCATTTGCTTGAGCAACGCTTTCACTTAGGCAACGTTTTTTTTTGTGGACAACACGTTTTTTTGGGTGATGCTTTCGCTTGGACAACGCTTCCTCTTGGGCAACCCTTACCCTTGGGCACTTCTTTTTCTTGGGCAATGCAATCACTTGGGCAATGCTTTCCCTTGGGTCATGCTATCTCTTGGGCAAAGCATTTGCTTAGGCTATAGATTTGCTTAGGCAAGGCTTTCCCTTGAGCAACACATTCCCTTGGGCTACGCTTTCGTTACAGCAACGCTTTTCCTTGGACAACGCTTTTTCCTGGTCAACGCTTTAGCTTGGTCAACGCTTTTGCATGGGCAATCCTTTTTCTTGGGCAACGCATTCCTTTTGGCAATCCTTTGGCTTGGGCAATGCATTCGCTTGGGCAACTATTTCTTTTGGGCAATTCATTCACCTGGGCAACGCTTTATCTTGTGCAACGCATTCGTTTAGGCAATGTTTTTGTTTGGGATACGCGTTCGCTTGGGCAATGCATTTGCTTGGGCAATGCATTGGTTAGGTAATGCTTTCACTTCTACTATACATTCTTTTAGGTAACACTTACCTTAGGACAGTTCTTTTTCTTGGGCAATGCATTCACTTGGGCAACGTTTTTTCTTGGGCAAAGCATTTGCTTGGGCTACACTTTTGCTTGGGCAACGCATTAGCTTGGGCAACGCTTTCTCTTGGGTAACGCCGTTTCTTGGGCAACGTTTTCCCTTGTGCAATGCATTTACCTTGGGCAATGCAGTCGCCTTGGGCATTGCTTTCCCTTGGGCTATGCTATCCCTGGTTAACGCTTTCACTTCAGCAATGGGTTTCCTTGGGTAATGCTTTTGCTTGGGCAATGCTTTCACTTCAGTAATGCTTTCAGTCGGGAAACACTTTTGCTTGGGCAACATTTTTGCTTGGGGAAAGAGTTCAATGCATTTGCTTGGGCAATGCATTTGTTTTGGCAACCTCTTTGCTTAGGCAACACGTTTACTTGGTACGTTAATTTTTTCTCAATTGCCCATTTGTAAATGGTTTTAAAGGGCGCTCATGAACAGTAGAGGTAAGAGACTCTGGCAATACCCTAGCAGGACAATGTTCTAGATACTGACCCAAATACACATATGATCAGCACCAAAGCTCCCTCTCCATCAAATTAAGACCAGGGAGATCCCGGCAATAGCTTTTGATGACTCCCCCAAAGATGCAATTATTGACTCCTAAGGATGATGAGTCTAGAGACACTACAAGAAACTCTTGAGCATGAGAGGGACTCTAACCCAAGTCGCGCGATTGCCAGATAGAATGTTTCTAATAGGCAACTATAACCCCTTTGCCTTATGTCGACAGCGGATGCGTTCAGTACCTTACAATGGCTGGCAGGTAAATGCTACTGTGTTTATCTACTTCAACATAGCATAGCAATCATTTAAACCTCGACATTTTCAATGCCACATTCCACTGTCATTTGGAAAGCAAGTACGGTTAATTGCTACAGGAGTAATTTATACCAACCATTATTAATACATTCTTATGGTTTGCCGTCTAGTTCAGCTGGGAATAAGTGAGGCCTGATTATCCTGCACGGGTTCATAAACGCGGCTGTATGAACACCGCTTTTCAAAAAGCTTATAATGATTACCAAGATTAAAGATAATGTTATCTTTTATTCTGGAGTAAATAGTCATATTGTAAGTAGCTTTGTGATTAATTGTGGCTCCAATTGTCATGTTTGCAACTAGGATTTTAGATGGAGTTGCGAGCCATACGTAACTTTGGAACTAACTCCGAGATCTTCAGTACTTAGCCTGTGGATTTTGAAGGCCTTATTCGATCCCAGGCTATCGCTCACATTTTCAATTAGAATTGAGCTAAGAAAAATAAAGGTTTGGAGAGGATATAGTTTAATAAAATTTTAGTATTCTTATTTCAAACGGAATGATATATATATATATATATATATATATATATATATATATATAAATATATATATATATATATATATATATATATATATATATATATATATATATATATATATATATATATATATATATATATATATATATATATATATATATATATATATATATATATATATATATATATAAACACACACACACACACACATATATATATATATATATATATATATATATATATATATATATATATATATATATATATATGTGTGTGTGTGTGTGTGTGTGTGTGTGTTTTTACTGTTTCCTATTTAAATTTTTTTTCTGGTTGTAATGTTTATTCTGATATTTAAAAAAAATCGATAATATTGAAAAAACACTAACCAAAATAAAATAAAAACAACACTTTTAACAAAATAACAAAAAACAAAAATTTAAAACCATTCCCACGCTTTGTGAAGAACAAACAGAACAGACCCACTACTATCAAAGTATTCCTGGTAAACTGTGAGCAATTGCCCTGTCATCCGCAATTGATGGAAGCCCAATATTCGTGCAACGCCATCTGAGTTTAATTGACACATGTCACTCTCTCTGTATGGTGTGTTTAATTCGCTTATTTTTGATATCCAATATACGTTCCTCTCTGGCAATGTCAATTTTTTTTTTGCTTTGGAGAGTTGTTGAAAGGGTGTTTGCTGGAATCTGTTCTATATTCTCTTATATTGTTTTAATTGACAGGTGAAGGTTACACCTACACTCACACACACACACACATACTTGAGCGAACAACAACAACAACAACAATTGTATAAATTTTCATATTTGGATTTGGTTCAAAATCGTACATTCGTCTTGTGTATTTATAAACTGTCAAGTAAAATCTATACACACATACACACTAACAAACATACACACCTATATACACTAACACATAAACACACAACAATAACAACAACCATAGCTGTTTAAACTCAAATGCAGAACAAAAACTTCGTAATTGTCCTTAGTCAAGTCAGGGATTTAGCCATGTTCATATTCAAAGGCTTTTGAAAGTTGATCTAAGTTAATATTATATAGTCTTATTTTCCATTTACAGTTTACACACACACAAACCCGCACACACACACACACACACACACACACAATAAGAACAACAACAAATGAACCTGTTTCTATTCAAACGTAGGTAAATACCTCATACATGTTCTTTATATATATATATATATATATATATATATATATATATATATATATATATATATATATATATATATATATATATATATATATATATATATATATATATATACATACATAAATATATATATATATATATATATATATATATATATATATATATATATATATATATATATATATATATATATATATATATGTATACATACATAAATATATATATATATATATATATATATATATATATATATATATATATATATATATATATATATATACATACATAAATATATATATATATATATATATATATATATATATATATATATATATATATATATATATATATATATATATATATATATATATATATATATATATATATATATATATATATATATATATATACATATATAAGTATATATATATATATATATATATATATACATTTATATATATATATATATATATATATATATATATATATATATATATATATATATATATATGTATACATATATTTTTGGGCTCAAGCCATGTCGTCCTGATGGAAGTTCCTATAGGGTAGCTTCCTAGGGTGTATTACAACTACGGCGATATTCCCAGAGAATTTACCTTAAGGCACCAGAATTCTACCTCCTAGAGCGAGTATCCCTCCTGAAAGGGATATCGCGACATATCAGAGGACGTATTCTAGACACGTCACATGGCAATCTACATCCTGGACAGAGATTTCGTCTCGTAGGAGGTGATTGGCGAGATACGAATTCGGGAAAGAAAAATGGGAGCCGCTCCCAAGGCTTCCCTATCCCCCGATTCGTATGCGTGCCTGGCGCCTATCCTGGCGCCATCTGTATTCCTTTTTGCGTAGCTTAACAACTCGGTGTTTTTTCCTGTTTTTCTCGCAAATCTTGGATTTATTCGGCTTTTCATGGCTTCTCCGTCTTTGTTGGCCTCTGATAAGTTGAGTATAGTGTCTGTTATGTATAAATGTAGGCTCTTGGTTAAATTTTGAGTGATTAATAGGATTAATCTTTGATACAAGAGCCGTAGCCTACCAGAGGTGTCCTGGACACTGTCGCTCGCTAGGTATAAATTAGTTAGTCAGAGCGACATTCCTGCTTGTTTTGCTTTAATAAATTTTAGCTATTTAGCATTAGATAGGATTTCCTTTCGTGCTTAGCATTATTTGGCGAAGTATTCGCCATTCTGGCCTACGCTAGGCCATGTAGCCTAGTCGTTTGGTCCTAGTACTTCATGCATGATTTTGGTTTTTCCAAGTGTAATTAAAATTTTATTGAAGCTTTAGGCTATATTTTATACATTTTAGACTGTGTGGAATATTTCCAAGATTGTATACGTGTGAGTTTCGGTGAATTAGGTAATCGATTCTCTTGGTGCCTAGGCTAGTTGCTTATGATGCCTTAGTATACTTTATCATACTCCCCGGTTGCTTTCTTTTCTTCGGAGAAGGTATGCAATCCCTTTCCCTCTGTTTAAGCCTTGGGCTTATCCCTAAGTGGTTTTTTCCGAATTTATTTTCGATAAAACTATACTAGGGTGTTACTGTACCTTCCTGTTCCTGTAGTTATGGTTCAAGAGGGACAGAACAACAGAGTTTTTAGTCTGAGTCTGTGTTGTCTGGCTTGGGGCTGAGTCCCCCTCGCTGACCTAACACATACAAAGGGAGCTTAGCTCCCTTAGGTCACTACCGAAGGTTTCTGTAGTTATGATTCCTTCTTTTGTGATCTACCAGACTAGTCCTGTTGCTGTTCTCGGCGGAGGATAAGTTCTTCCCTTGGGATTAGCAACGCCTTCCTTGCTTTGGTGCTCTGGAAGCTGGCAAGTATTGCTGGCCTTTCCCCTTAGATCTCCCTTAGGCTAAGATAAGTTTCTTGGCTGCGGGTGATCTGTCACTAAAGCAAGGTTGGCAGGACCCTCTTGTCCCTTCCCCCTCTATCTCCGTAATGGCTTAGCCATTACTGTACTGTACGTCGTTCTACATCTAGACCTAGTATAGGTTAGGATGTGGAACTGACTCAGCCCCTTGCCGACCGGCAGAGCTGGCCGGCAGGGGTCTTACTGTACTGTACGTCGTTCTACTTCTGGACCTAGTATAGGTTGGGATGTGGAATTGACTCAGCCCCTTGCCGGCCGGCAGAGCTGCTGGCCGGCAAGGGTCTTATGTTTTCGAGTGCTGCCCGGACCTCTCTTGGTCCCTCATCCATGCCTGCCGGCAGAGCCGGACGGCATTGGTCAAGGAAGCCTGAATTAGTTTCTCCCCTTCCTTATATGCACTCTTTCGGTTTCCGGGCTTGGAGGTTGTGTACACTCTTATCCCGGCATCCATTCTATTTTTCTTCTAGTGCTGTACCTGTCCCGGCTGCCGGCCTATGAGGCCGGCAGCCGGGCAGGTGTAGTCCTCTGGTTCTTTTGCTGCCGGCTGGCATCGGTCTTGTACCTTTGCCGGCCGGCTTATGTCAGTCCTTGTCTGCCGGTCACCAAGAGTGTGGCCGGCAGCTGGGTACTACCTTGTGTAGTTGCTAGCCGGCAGCCATTGCTGGCCAACACTGGCTGTTACCGGCCGGCAGTTGCTGCCGACCGGCAAAGGCATTTGAACCAGAGTGCTGCCGCCCTATAGCTGTTAAGTAGTATACTTTAAAGCTAGTTGTGGTGTGTGCCGGCCGGCAAAGGCAGGCCGGCACACATCCCCTTATACTGTACTAGTATTCTTCTGTATAGCATATACAGTAAGAAGAAAACTATAGTAAGGGTTTTGGTACAGCACTGTATCTTCTAACACTATTGTGTTTTCTTGCACATCCCTTTGATGTTGCCCTCAGATAGGAAGCTGAGTTCTTCCCTGTCTATTATCCAGGATTTTAAAATCATTGCTTAGGTGTGAGCTCCACCTGTTTCCTCTGGAAACTTTGCATTGGTTACTCTAGAAGAGATTAACCATTTGATTTTATTATCTGGAAGGCTGCAACAATGGGTTGTGAGGGAAAGACAAGTGTGTGTCTTTCCTTTATGAATTGTTATGCTATACAATGCATATCCAGTGATACATAGTTCACTTGATACTCATGGAAATTTCTTCTCTTTACAGGAGGACCCTCCGAAGTGCGGAAATGTTTTCTGCAATGTCCGCAGCAAGAACCTCTGCGGACATGAGTGTTGTAGGAGACACGCAGCATGCGCTGTCTCCAAGGTTGATCTCCAGTATTGGGACCCTCAGGTATGTACTGTATGCACTAACCTGATTACTGAGGCTTTTGATTCCCCTAGAACGGTGGAATCAAGGGATATAGCAATGGAAAAGCTTCGTACTTGGGTAAGGGGCTTCAAGAAGAACACCTCTGGCCCTTATCTTCCAAGTGAGAAGATGAGGGCGTATCTTTTTCCCCAGGCATCAGCTGATGCAGTGATTCCCCAGCCTCAAGAGGAGATCCCTCAAGATCAAGTCCAGGTGGACGTGGAAGTCGCAGTTGCGATGCAAGACATCCAGTTAGATGACAGGATGTCTGACCTGGACGAACGTTTGGAACAAGACCTCCTGGCAGAAGGTCAGGATGAAGTTCAAACCCCGGATGTCGTAGAGGATGAGGTCGACGAGGTGTAGGCCACTCCGGTTCAGATTCCGGAGCCTATTCCCTCAACATCGGCTGGTCTCCCAGTAGAACTGGGACAGGCCCTCTCTTCGATTGTTGGAATTATCCAACAAATGCAGAAGGAGAATCAGGAGAAGGCGGCTGCAATGAAACTGCGTATGCAGTCCCTGGCAGAATCACATGGGCCCCGGAAAAGGCTCAATGTGAAAGACCTTCCCTTATGCTCAGATGCTAACCCATGGAGGTATGCTTAGCACATGCCGATGACGACTGGAAAGATCGTCATCTCGGATAAGCTGGGTTCAGTTCCCCTGGAGGAGGTAGAATTCTGGCCCAGCAAGGCATCATATCCGGACTGCTATCTCCGGCTGAGAAAAGAACCAGCTTCAAGGGAGGAGACAGAGCCGAAGGAGGTCATTATTATGGACCACGCTAAGGCTCAAGCCCTACTTTCATCCTCGATGAAAGAGAGGGGCTTCTCTAACTCGAAGATAGCTGCATTGAGCAAGAAGCTCCCTTCTTTTGTGTCCTCTCCTGATAGAGCCTTCCCCTTTTTACAGAAAGGGTTTGCGGCTGTCCTAAAGGCAGTCGAGGCCGGCAAGCCTTGCCCCTCCCTGGAGGAGTGTAAACCCTTGTCGCTGGCCCTGCCTATGGACCACAAAGACTGGAAGGATGTCCATCTGACATTCTCAGTGGGAAAGTTGGAGGCTGATATTGCCGGACGGCAATTCGGCGAGGACCTCCCCAAGCTGTCCGACTCTCTTTTACGAAGAGAGTTCGAGACAAAAGAAAGACTGGCTGCCTCAATGTCTCATCAGACTACTCTTGAGACGATGGCAAGTGACCCCAAGGTCCATGAAATGTTCATGGTAGTGGCTAAGTCTCACCTAGCCACAGTGACGAAGGACCTTTATGGCTTCATCAAGGCAAGGAAAGCTTGCAGGGAGTTCGTGTTCACCGGGGCTTCGGTGAGACACGAGCCAAGGAAGTTAATCTCCTCCAACATTTGGGGAAAAGACCCTTTCCCTACCGATGTGGTCAAAGAGGTTGTTGATAAGGCCGCCGTGGAGAATAGAAACCTTCTCCAGAAGTGGGGCCTGGCTATCAAAAGAAAATCTTCCCCGGATGAGGGTCCTCAACCAAAGAGGAAGACTATGAGGACTAGGCTACCGTCTCGGCCAGCCAAGCCTTTTAGACAGCAACAGCAACTGCAATTGCCATTGCCTCCAGTGCCCCAGATGGTGGCACAAACCCCGACTACTTTTCAGTGGGTACCCCAGGCTGTGCCAGGTCAGTCAACCACATTCACCCCAACGTTCGAAGGACAGTCTTCTTCCTTTCGTGCAAAACCTAGAGGAGCAGCCAGAGGCTCGTCTAGGCGCCCCTCAAGGGGAAGGGGATTCAGAGGTGGTCGTGGTCAGGGAGGAGAAGACCTCAGGACGGCAGTCCAAGTGAAACGATACCGGTAGGAGGGAGACTGATGAAATTTTGGGATTGCTGGACCTTCAATCCCTGGGCCCAAAGCCTACTCAAGAATGGACTGGGCTGGAGCTGGTACAGCACTCCACCCCCGTGCCTTCGGTTTTTCCAACACTCCACCCCCGTTTTGGAGGACTACGTTCAAGAACTGTTGGAGAAAAAGGTGATCCGAAAGGTGAAGTCCATCAAATTCCAAGGGAGGCTGTTTAGTGTTCCCAAGAAAGACTCGGAAAAGCTCAGAGTCATTCTGGACTTGTCGCCACTCAACAAGTTCATAGTGAATTGCAAATTCAAGATGCTAACACTGCAACACATAAGGACCTTACTGCCCAAGAGGGCATACTCAGTCTCTATAGACTTGTCAGAGGCCTATTGGCACATTCCAATCAGCCGTCGACTCTCCCCCTACCTAGGGTTCAGGCTACAACGGAGACTATACGCCTTCAGAGCCATGCCATTCGGGCTAAACATAGCCCCAAGGATTTTCACGAAGCTTGCGAGCGCAGCTCTCAAACAATTACGCCTAAAGGGAATTCAGGTAGTAGCCTACCTGGACGACTGGCTGGTGTGGGCAGCATCCGAGACCGAATGCTTGCAAGCTTCCAGTCAGGTGATCCAGTTCCTAGAGTACCTAGGCTTCAAGATCAACAGAAAAAAGTCTCGACTTTCTCCATCCCAAAAATTCCAATGGCTGGGAATCCACTGGGACCTTTTGTCACACAGTTTCTCCATCCCGACGAAGAAAAGGAAGGAGATAGCGGGCTCTGTCAAGAGACTTCTAGATTCCGAAAGTATATCAAGACGCGAACAGGAGAGGGTACTAGGCTCTCTCCAGTTTGCTTCAGTGACAGACCCAGTGCTAAGAGCACAGCTAAAGGATGCAACCGGAGTTTGGAGAAGGTATGCATCAAACGCGCGAAGAGATCTGAGAAGACCAGTGCCGCCTCTGCTACGTACTCTTCTCAGACCTTGGTCCCAAGCCAGACATCTAAAGAAGTCGGTTCTTCTTCAGCCGCCTCCCCCGTCGATGACGATTCACTCAGACGCCTCAAAGGAGGGATGGGGAGGTCACTCTCATCGGAAAGAAGTCCAGGGGACTTGGTCCAAGCTATTCAGGACCTTTCATATAAACTTTCTAGATGCTATGGCAGTGCTCCTTACCTTAAAGAAAGTCTCCCCGCGTCACTCGATCCACATAAGATTGGTGATGGACAGCGAGGTGGTTGTGAGATGCTTGAATCGACAAGGGTCGAGGTCACCACCTCTCAACCAAGTGATGTTAGCCATTTTCCGATTGGCGGAAAAGAAGAAGTGGTACAGGTCGGCAGTTCACCTTCAAGGAGTCCGCAATGTGACAGCGGACGCTCTATCCAGGTTCACACCGATAGAGTCGGAATGGTCCTTAGACGCAGGATCATTCTCCTTCA
>NC_090758.1:3225757-3228680 GCF_036898095.1 Palaemon carinicauda
ATATTTAATTCATTTTCTATAATTATTCATTTCATAGTTTCATGCTGATATTTTAAACCTCTTACCTAGATTGTTTTTCTTTTTTGAACAAGAACCCTTTTTTTTACGTATATTGGTATATATATTTAAGTATATTTTACCCGAAACATAATACTGATTTTGACGTCCTAATTCTTGGCAGAAAAATCATTATTAGAAAGATATTTCTCCTTATTATTCACTTCCAGTCATTTATCAAGGCCCCAGCCACCCGTTGAGATCTACCACAGAGAGTTATGGGGTCCTTTGTCTGGCCAGACAGAACTATATTGGATCCTTCTCTCTGGTTACGGTACTTTCCCTTTGCCTACACATACACCGAATAGTCTGGCCTATTCTTTTCAGATTCTACTCTATCCTCATACACTTGACAATACTGAGATTACCAAACAGCTCTTCTTCACCCAAGGGGTTACCTACTGCACTGCAATTGTTCAGTGGCTACTTTTCTCTTGGTAAGGGTAGAAAAGACTCTTTTAGCTATGGTAAGCAGCTCTTCTAGGAGAAGGACACTCCAAAATCAAACCTTTGTTCTCTAGTCTTGTATAGTTCCATAGCCTCTGTACCATAGTCTTCCACTGTGTTGGGTTAGAGTTCTCTTGCTTGAGGGTACACTCGGGCACACTATCTATCCAATTTCTCTTCCTCTGGTCCTGTTAAAGTATTTATAGTTTATATAGGAAAATATTATTTTAATGTTGTTACTATTTTTAAAATATTAATATTTCCTTGTTTCCTTTCCTTACTGGGCTATTTTCCCTGTTGGGGCCCCTGGGCTTTATAGCATCTTGCTTTTCCAACGAGGGTTTTAGCCTAGCAAATATTAATAATAATTAATAATAATAATAATAATAATAAATAATAATATTGATAATAATAATAATAATAATAATAATAATAATAATAATAATAATAATAATAATAATGCAGAATATTATTATTATTATTATTATTATTATTATTATTATTATTATTATTATTATTATTATTATTATTGTTATTATTATTACAACCCTAGTTGGAAAAGCAAGATGCTATAAGACAAAGTGCTCCAGTTGAGAAAAATATTGATCAATATTTATTTAATCACATCAAATATAAATACAAAATAAGAAAGATTTTTTTTTTAACCATTTTATGAATTATTTCAATAATATAACGAAATATATATAACTCTGTATACTCCAAATTGTTTCGAATTGTTGGCCAAATGGCTGGCGTCACTTCTGAAGACTTTTTCGAAGTTTTGGAGTCGAGGAAAGATTTTCACAACTATTTTCTGATGTTTAGATCCATTCTGAACAGTTTTCTTGCTTAGAAGATAAAAAAAAGAAAATATATTTTCATATTTCTTAATATAAATATGTATAAAAGATTTTAGAATTTATTTTGTAAAGTTATATAACATATGATTATTTTATCCTGATTAAGTTGTCTGTATATGTTGAGAACCTTTCTCTCTCTCTCTCTCTCTCTCTCTCCTCTCTCTCTCTCTCTCTCCTCTCTCTCTCTCTCTCTCTCTCTCTCTCTCTCTCTCTCTATTGCTATCACAGCCTATGACTCTATGGGTTAAGATTTTTTTTGTATGCAAAAATATATTTTTAAACATTATACATATTAATATATATATATATATATATATATATATATATAATATATATATATATATATATATATATATTTATACAGTATATATATATATATATATATATATATTATATATATATATATATATATAATATATATATATATCTATATATATATGTATATATATATATATATATATATATATTATATATATAGATATATATATATATATATATATATATATATATATATATATATATATATATATATATATATATATATATACATACATACATAATATAAATATATATATATATATATATATATATATATATATATATATATATATATATATATATATATATACAGTATATATATATATATATATATTATATAAATATATATATATATATATGTATATATATACTATATATATATATATATATATATATATATATATATATATGTGTGTGTGTGTGTGTGTGTATATATATATGTATGTATATTTTATAATATATATATATATATATATATATATATATATATATATTTCAAATAAGCCATATATATTTTTATATTAAAGTGTGGATTCTCTTAACGACCTCGGGATCAGATCCCCAGGTGGAACCGCCCAAAGACTATTATATCGGACCGGCGGGGATTTGAAACCTCGTCCAGGAGATCTGTATGCCAGTGACCATACCTCTCTTTGTGGCTGAGTGGTATGGCCACTAGCATACAGATATCCTGGACGAGGGTTCAAATCCCCGCCGGTCCGATATTATAGTCTTTGGGGCGGTTCCACCTGGGGATCTGATCCCAAGGTCGTTAAGAGAATCCAGACTTTTAATATATTAATATATATGGCTTATTTGAAATATGAAAGAAACACGTTTAAATGTGCAAAAAGTTTTCTTATATATATATATATATATATATATATATATATATATATATATATATATATATATATATATATATATATATATATATATATATATATATATTGGTGGTACACAATTAAGCATTGAGGATAAATTATTTTGAGCATTTACAGAGGTTTTGAAAAAGGAACCATCATTTTATGAAAATATTGGTTATAATTAACATTTATATATATATATATATATATATTATATATATATATATATATATATATATATATATATATATATATATATATATATAATCAACTATTCAGATAAATCTAAATAAACTCAATAATCAGATAAAATGTAGATTATTTTAATTTTAGAAAATTAATGAAGTAAAATCTTAATATTTGGGAGAGTCATCA
>NC_090758.1:3241680-3244180 GCF_036898095.1 Palaemon carinicauda
GGGTAGACTGGGATCGAATAAGCTTTTCGAAATCCACAAGCTAAGTACTGAAGATCTCGGAGTCAGTTCCAGAGATATGTATGGCTCGCAACTCCATTTAAAACCCTAGTTGTAAACATGATAATTGACACCATAAATCACAAAGCTACTTATAATGTGACTATTTACTCCGGAATAAAAAATAACCTTATTTTTAATCTTGGTAATCATTACAAGCTATTTGGAATGCGGTGTTCATACGGCCTCGTTCATGAACCCGTGCAGGATAATCAGGCCTCACTTATTCCCAGCTGAACTAGACTGCAAACAATAAGAATGCATTAATAATGGTTGGTTTAAATTAGTCATTTGGCAATTAACCGTAATTGCTCTCTAAATGACAGGGGAATGTGGCATTGAAGATTTCGAGGTTTAAATGAGAGCTATGCTATGTTGAAGTAGATAAACACAGTAGCAGTTACCTGCCAGCCATTGTAAGGCACTGAACGCATCCACTGTCAACATAAGGCAAAGGGGTTATAGTTGCCTATTAGAAACGTTTGGTTAAAGTCCAGCTTATACTCGATAGTTTCTTGTAGTGTCTCTAGCCTCATAATCCTTATGAGCCAAGGATGGCATCTTTGGAAGAGTTATCAAAAGCTATGGCCAGGACCTCCCTGGTCCTAATTTGAGGGAGAGGGAGCTCTAGTGCTGATCATATGTGTATATGATCAGTTTCTAGAGCATTGTCCTGCAAGTGTATTGTCAGAGTCTCTTGTCTCTACTGTTCATGAGTACCCTTTAAAAACCTTTACAAATGGGAAAGTGAGAAAAATAAACGTACCAAGTAAACGTGTTGCCTAAGCAAACAGGTTGCCAAAACAAAAGCATTGCCCAAGCAAAAGCGTTACCCAAGGAAACTTTTTGCCAAAGCGAAAGAGATTCCAAGGAAAAGCATCGCGCAAGGGAAAGCAATGTGCAAGGCGAATGCATTACCCAAGGTAAATGCATTGCCCAAGAAAAAGCGTTGCCTAAGCCAATGCCTTGCCCAAGCAAAAGTGTAGCCCAAGCAAATGCTTTGCCCAAGAGAAAGCATTGCCCAAGTGAATGCATTGTCCAAGCAAATGAACTGCCCAAGGGTAAGTGTTACCCAAGAGAAAGTGTTGTCCATGTGAAAGCATTGCCTAACCAAAGCATTGCCTAAGCAAATGCGTTGCCCAAGCGAACGCGTATCCAAACAAAAACGATGCCCAAAAGAATGCGTTGCACAAGATAAAGTGTTGCCCAGGTGAATGAATTGCCCAGAAGAAATCATTGCCCAAGCGAATGCATTGCCCAAGAAAAAGGATTGCCCAAGGGAATGCCTTGACCAAGAAAAAGGGTTGCCCAAACAAAAGCGTTGTCCAAGAAAAAAATATTGTGCAAGAAAAACCGTTGTCCAAGAAAAAGTGTTGCTCTAATGAAAGCGTTGCCCAAGGGAATGTGTTGCTCAAAGGAAAGCATTGCCCAAGCAAAAGTGTAGGCTAAGCAAATGCTTTGCCCATGAGAAAGCGTTGCCCCAGGGATTGCATTGTCCAAGCAAAAGTAGTGCCCAGGGGAAAGGGTTGCACAAGAGAAAGCGTCGACCAAATTGTGTTGTCCCAAAAAAAAAGTGTTGCTGAAGTGAAAGCGTTGCTCAAGCAATTGTGTTACCCGAAAAAATGCATAGCCCAAGCGAAAGCGTTGCCCAAACAAAGGTATTGCCAAAGCAAAAGCGTTGCCCAAGCGAGAGCATTGCCCAAAAGAATGCGTTGCTCAAGCAAACAAGTTTACAAAGCAAAAGCGTTGGTGAAGAAATAGCGTTGTTGAAGCGAAACCATCGCCGTAGCGAACTCGTTCACTAAGCGAAAGCGTTGCTCAAGGGAAAGCGTTTCCAATCCCAAGATCAACTGAACATCCCTCCTCCACCTCCCTTCTGAACACGCAATCTGGCAAGATTACGCCAGCCAACCTCCTGAACCGGGTCGCAATTGCAGATTTATTCATGACACATAATTATAGCTCATCTCATCGTTTGATATTTATGAAGGTCGCTCAGGGATTCATTTTAGATGGATATAATAATGCATTGCAGAGGGTCCCTCTGCCGTAGGGAGTGCATGCAGATGTCTGCAATATTGCATGGATCGTAGCACGGTCAGGAATTTGGGAGTTATAATGGATGTTTTTCAATTTATTTGATAAAGAAATGGAATATTTTAGTTTTAATTTTGATGTGAGTTAGTGGTGATTAGGTTTTAAACAAATACACTCACATATAGTATATATATATATATATATATATATATATATATATATATATATATATATATTATATATATATATATATATATATATATATATATATATATACATACATACATACATACATACATACATTATATATATATATATATATATATATATATATATATATATATATATATATATAAACATCATTCCAAAGATGTTGAAGACTTACGTTGAAGAACCAACCTCGCAG
>NC_090758.1:3249587-3254587 GCF_036898095.1 Palaemon carinicauda
CACTTGAAATCTGCATTTTTCTGTATATCTTTCTCTACATTTATCTATCTATGTATGTATCTATCTATCTATTTATCTATCTATCTATCTATCGAGAAACTAAGTTAAGACAATTTTAATCATAAGAAATCGGTGGAATAGGTATTATATTTTTTTTGAGAAAACTATAAATAATTTATGAATTAATAACAATAGCACTGAATTACATAATCTATTATTATTATTATTATTATTATTATTATTATTATTATTTATTATTATTATTATTATTATTATTATTATTATTTTAATTATTATTATTATTATATATTATTATTATTATTATTATTATTATTATTATTATTATCAACTCCCCATTTAACAGTTGAACCAAGTAAATAGCCAGTTTATAACCTTGGTTAAGCTATAACCCTAAAGTCAAACCGAAAACTTAATAATATGACATAAAACAGAAAGAGAATATGTTCATGTAATGTGAATCTACGTAGTACGTTCAACATATGTTATATATCTATTTGATAATAAAGGTAATATTTGAAATATCCTAAGATTTCAATTAAAAATCTACTCAAAGTCTTACTGATGACAGTTCCTAATATTTAGATATTACTTCAATGTTTTTATAGAAAGAACTTATCTATACTGTATTTGTTTATAGTTTATTTGAACTTATCTAAACATTCGATTACTTATGATATATAAAATAGTAGAGAGAGAGAGAGAGAGAGAGAGAGAGAGAGAGAGAGAGAGAGAGAGAGAGAGAGAGAGAGGGGGGAGGTTTTCTACTTACACAGAAATAAATATTAACCCCATTACTTTCTATAGTTAATGCGTTTTAATTGTTTTCAAAAAATCCAAAAAACATATGTTAATCTAGACAAAGAAAAGAAAGAAAAAAAAATATAGTTAAACTTTACAAAATAAATTCCACCACTTCTTATAGATATTAATGTTAAGATATATGAAAATATGTTCCTTTTTCTCCTCTAAGCAAAGAGAACTCTTCAGAATGGATCCAAACCTCAAGAAAATAGTTGTGAAAATCTTTCTTGCGAACCACAAGTTCTCGACTCCAAAACTTCGTAAAAGTCTTCAGAAGTGACGCTAGCCATTTGGCCAACAATTCGAAACGGTTTAGAGTAAATAGATTTATAAATATATCTTTATTCTATTGAAATATTTCATAAAATGGTTAAGAAAACTTTCTTTCATGTTATGTATTTATATTTGATGTGATTAAATGAATATTGATAAATATTTTTCCCTGTTGGAGCCCTTGGGTTCATAATATCTTGCTTTTCCAACTAGGGTTATTGCCTAGCTTGTTATAATAATAATAATAATAATAATAATAATAATAATAATAATAATAATAATATAATAATAATAATAATAATAATAATAATAATAATAATAATAATAATAATAAAGATATTTGAAATAGTTTTTGTAAATATTTTGAAGTAAATAATGATAAAAAATATCTTTCTAATAAAGAATATAGACGACAGAATCAGAATTATATTTCAGGTAAAATATACATAAATACACAAATATACGCAAAAAAAAAAAAAAAAAAAAAAACTCAATATAGGTAAGAAGTTTAAAATATCAACTTGAAACTATAAAATAAATCTTTAAGGAAGATAATGAAATATGATTTTATGATAACTTTCTATATTTATTCAATAAAAAATTAACATAAGATGAAAATGAAAGACTTTCCTAAGAAAATAAAAAAAAAGTTACAAATAAAAATTTTATTATTAAATTTGTAAATAAACATTTGGTCAAATACATTTCATTAAAGGTTTAAAGAACGCTCATGAATGGCAGAATCAAGGAACAATGACAATGCCCTAGGTAGGGGGACAATGCTCAAAAGACTGATGATATATACATACGGTTAGCATCGAATCCTTTTCTCGACCCAAGTTAGGACCAGGGACGGTTAGGCAATAAATACTGAATCATCAGGTCTATGTATATGCCTCCACAATCCATCTTAACTATATTGTTAAGAGTAGGCGGTAAAAAAAAAAAAAAAAAAAAAAATGTGACGTAAATGAGTGATATTACAATTACCTACCCGTAAAATATAATTTTCAGGATAAATTATCCGACATTCCTTGAAAAACGTGAAACTTGAAACTATGATAATCTACATGATTCCGAAGTCAGAGTTATAATCTTTCAAATATTGATCTTTTATTTTACAAATTTCACCAAAAAAAAAAAGATTATAATTGTCATCTGGCTCACCACTAATGATAATAATAATAATAATAATAATAATAATAATAATAATAATAATAATAATAATAATAATAATAATAATAACATAAACTTTTCCATTATTATTGTATTTGTTTACAAGACCACACCTTCATATACTGTCTAATTATGCAAAGCTATTATTTTCCTATATTACTTTTTCATAATTTAAATCATTTCGTCAAACGGGAGACAAGGTGAAATTAGGAAAAAAACTATAATTTTATTATATTATTTTTTGTTTTAGCTTTTTACTACGTTGTAAATTGTTTTATTTGTGAAAAAGTAATGAAGGAAAACATTAGTTTTGAATAATTAGGCAGTATATGGAGAGCGTGGTCTAGTTAATAAATATGATTATCATAAGATTATGTAATTCATCAGATATAATTCCGACTCGAATTTATCACTGACATAAAATAGAAAAAATTGTCCTAAAAGGATATATTATAGTTTCAGAGTTCTGAAAAAAAAATGGAAAGTTTTAGAAAAAAAAAAACTTGATCCAATAATTAAAATCGCAAAATTTCCATACAAATTGAAAATGTCATTAATAAAAGACTGATATCCTCATATTATATTTTAAGTGATTTTTTCGGATAAATCTTATTTTTTTACTCCTAGAGAGTGTATTGTGTATGTATGTATGTACAGTATGCACACACACACACACACACACACACACACACACACATATATATATATATATATATATATATATATATATATATATATATATATATATATATATATATATGTGAGTGTGTGTTTGTGTGTGTGTGTGTGCGTGTATATGTGTGACTGAAAAGAGAGAGAGAGAGAGAGAGAGAGAGAGAGAGGAGAGAGAGAGAGAGAGAGAGAAATGATTTGATTAAAATATTCACCAGGTTCTCATATCTGCCATATAAGACATTAATTTAATTACATATAAGATTTAGTGGAAGTTCTCTGCACATCGGGTTGTTCTACGATTTAACAATTAATGATTTAAAGGTTTGTGGTGACCTATTGGTTACGTCCATGTCTAGCGATATGCTGGACTGTGATTCGAGTCCCGCTCAAGTTCGATAGTTTCTTGTAGTGTTTGCAACCTCACCACCCTTGAGAGCGAAGGGAAGTCTATAGGTTTATCTTCTGAGTCATTAGCATCTACTGCCTCACCCTCTTTGGTCCTAGCTGGTTGAAAAGGGTCTTTGAATGCTCATCATTTACATAAACGGTCGGTCTTAGGACATTATAGCAGACATTGCCTGGCACTCCCGGGTCCTGGCTTGATTGAGGGGGGGTTTGGACGCTTATCAGAATTATATATCGTCAGTCTCTAGTGTAGGACATCATAGCAGCCATTGCTTGATTTTCCCTGGTCCTATTTTGAGAGATAGGGGGTTTAAACGCATGTCATTCTCTAGCGCATTGTCAATGTCCCTTACCTCTGCCTTTCACGTGACAATTTTAATCCCTTAATCACAAACAAGCCTTTCCCAAAAGAGGTAACTAAAGGGGCTGATCCTGGAATAGAATCTTCTTGCGTGACTCCAAAGGAAAAGAACAACGTGTCTGTATTGATTCAAGGCAAGAGACGAAAGAAATATGGGTTATTTGCGTGTAGGAGAATTCACTCTCAGTTATTCACCCTCCTGCCGCTGTACACCAACGCCACTGGACTTGAGATTTCTGCCTGGAAACTTTTATTCTCAAGAATTGAAAAGTGTTTATTGTTTACGTCTGTTATATATATATATATATATATATATATATATATATATATATATATATATATATATATATATATATATATATATATATATATATATATATCAAATACTTTATAAAAATAATATCATTAACTGTAATTTGGACAATGATCTTAAATAATACAAAACGCTCAGAACAAATTGCGTCAAGATCTCTCTCTCTCTCTCTCTCTCTCTCTCTCTCTCTCTCTCTCGCTCTTTCTCTCTCTCTCTCTCTCTCTCTCTCTCTCTCTCTCTCTCTCTCTCTCTCTCTCTTTCCATAAATCTTCACAACCATCTTGGCCCTACATCTTTCATTGTCCGGTAAAGCCTCTTCACGAGTCTCCAAGTTTCCAAGGTTACTTTAACCCTTCAATGATGACCTCTAATCCCTCCACTGGTCAGTCTCTCTACTGCTTATTCCCTCCAGTACCCTTCTTTCTCCTCTCGACTAGCTTGAACCATGGCCTTCCGTAATGTAAGGGAAGATCTTCAACTTAAGTGCTGTTATATACTTATTTTTGGGCTTGAGCTATGTTGTCCCGATGGGAGTTCCTCTAATGCAGCTTTCTACTCGGGATATTTTCCTGCGAGTGATATACCAGAGAAATTTTACTTGTAAAGGTATCACAGGGTTCTTACCCTTAGAGCGAATATCCCAAGAGATATTGTGCATATAACAGGGACGTGTTTAAAACTTCCACGGTTATCTTTCGTTGAATAGAGTTAACCATATCTCTAAGGATATGGGATAGGATTGGATACGTGGGAGAGCCGTTATAACTCCAATCCCAGTGTGTTACTATAAACATGTCCGCTGGTTCACCATTCTTTCTTGCAGCGCCATCTTGATTGTCTTGCTTTAAGAGTTTTCAGATTTTTTGTCATAATTTCCGTATGAGTTTGAGTTTATGGATGCTTCTGCTTCTACTACATCGATTAGGTTGAGTACCTTATCAATCCCTTTTATATTCGACTCTTGGTTTGGTGGTG
>NC_090758.1:3259587-3262087 GCF_036898095.1 Palaemon carinicauda
CATATGTGTATATGGGTCTGTTTCTAGAGCATTGTCCTGCTAGGGTAATGCCAGACTCCGTTGCCTCTGCTGTTCATGAGATCCCTTTAAAAACCTTAACAAATGGGAAAGTGAAAGAAATTAACGTACTAAGTAAATGTGTTGCCCAAGCGAAGAGGTTGCTGAAACAAATGCATTGCCCAAGTGAATGCGTTAAACTCTTTCCCCAAGCCAAAGGTTTGCCCAAGAAAAAGTGTTTTCCAACTGAAAGCATTGCTGAAGTGAAAACATTGCCCAAGCGAAAGCGTTACCCAAGGAAACCCATTGCCAAAGTGAAAGCAATGCCCAGGTAAAGCATCGCCCAAGGGAAAGCAATGCACAAGACGAATGCATTGCCCAAGGGAAAACATTGCCCAAGAAAAAGCGTTACCCAAGAGAAAGTTCTGCACAAGCCAATGCGTTGCCCAAGTACAAGTATAACCCAAGCAAAGGCTTTGCCTAAAAGAAATTGTTGCCCAAGTGAATGCATTGCCCAAGAAAAAGAACTGCCAAGGGGTAAGTGTTACCCAAGAGAAAGTGTTATCCAAGTGGAAGCATTGCCTAACCAAAGCATTGCCCAAGCAAATGTGTTGCCCAAGCAAACACGTATCCCAAACCACAACATTGCCCAAATGAATACGTTGCACAAGATAAAGCGTTGCCCTGGTGAAGGAATTGCCCAAAAGAAATCGCTGCCCAAGCGAATGCATTGCCCAAGCAAAAGGATTGCCCAAGGGAATGCGTTGCCCAACAAAAAGGATTGCCCAAGCAAAAGCATTGTCCAAGGAGAAGCGATGTCCAAGAAAAAGCGTTGTCCAAGAAAAAGCGTTGCTGTAACAAAAGCTTTGCACAAAGGAATGTGTTTCTCAAGGGAAAGCATTGGCCAAGTAAAAGTGTAGCCTAAGCAAATGCTTTGCCCAAGAGAAAGCATGGCCCAATGAAAAGCGTTGCCCAAGTGATTGCATTGCCCAAGCAAAAGAAGTGCCCAAGAGTAAGGGTTGCCCAAGAGAAAGCATTGTCCAAGCAAAAGCGTGGTCCAAACAAACGTGTTTCCAAAAAAAAAAGCGTTGCCGAGGTAAAACCGTTGCTCAAGCAAATGCGTTACCCGAAAAAAAGAATAGCCCAAGCAAAAGCGTTGCCGAAACAAATGCATTGCTAAAGTAAAAGCGTTCCCAAAGCAAGAGCATTGCCCAAAAGAATGCGTTGCTCAAGAAAAAAAATTTCCAAAGCAGGTCAAGAAAAAGCGTTGTCAAAGCGAAAGTGTTGCCTAAGGAAAATTGTTGTCAAAGGGAAAGCATTGCCAAGGGAAAGCGTTGCCGAAGCGAAAGTGTCGCCATAGCGAACACGTTCACTAAGAGGAAGCGTTGCTCAAGGAAAAGCGTTACCAATCCTAGAAGCAACTGAACGCCACTCCTACTCCCTGTTCCGGAACGCGCAATCTGGCCAGATTACACCAGCCAACCTTCTGAACTGAGTCGTAATTGCAGATTTATTCATGACACATAATTATAACTCGTCTCATTGTTTGATATTTATGAAGGTCGCTCGGGGATTCATTTTCGGTGGATATTATAATGCATTGCAGAGGGTTCCTCTGCCGTATTGTGAGAGAATGCAGATGTCTGCAATATTGCATGTATTGTAGTGAGGGCAGGAATCCGGGTGTTATAATGGGTGTTTTTCATTCTGTTCGATAATGAAATTTAATATTTCAGCTTTGCTTTTGATGTCAGTTGCTGGTGATTATGGAAATATTAAAATTTAAAGAAATTTTAGTAACATCTCAGCTTTCTATAGTGTTCGCAGTTTTAGGAGTCAAAAACATCTTTTAGGAGTTTTTGTCTATTCAATAAACTTCCTAATCCCCAAAACGAGTCTGTGACGTCACTTTTATTGAAGGTAACGCCACAACATATACTAATATACCTATTTCCTTGCCACCTCTACTCACTAGGCTATTTTCCCTGTTGGAGACCTTGGGCTTAGAGCACTGTGCTTATTCAACTATATGATGATAATAATAATAATGATAACAATGATGATAATAATAATACTGATAATAATAATATATATCACATTTTTATATAAACTTCATGGAAATAATTGGGGATTTTTATCAAAATGGTTTATTGGAGTTCAAATTAATTGACGCAATCAGTTAAATAATTGCATGCAACGTTTCCAACGATAATTTATTTCTTTATTTCTAGACATAATTATGACCAGTATAATATATATATATATATATATATATATATATATATATATATATATTATATATATATATACATTTATATATATATATATATATATATATATATATATATATATATATATATATATATTATATATATTTATATATGTATATATATATATATATATATATATATATATATATTATATATATATATATATATATATATAATACATATATATATATATATATATATATATATATATATATATTATATATATATATATA
>NC_090758.1:3284587-3287087 GCF_036898095.1 Palaemon carinicauda
AAGATTTTTCACAACTCTGACCATCCTTTACATTCAGATCTCCCTGGACAATTCTATCCTGTTCGTAATACTAGGCAGGCAGTTAATTCTAATAGCCAGGCCTTCTCCATCACGAGGCTCAATACTACGCAGTACTCTAGAAGTTTTATTCCAGCTGTGACCAAGTTGTGGAATGATCTTCCTAATCGGGTGGTTGAATCAGTAGAACTTCAAAAGTTCAAAGTTGGAGCAAATGCTTTTTTGTTGACCAGGCGGACATAGTCTTTTTATAGTTTATTTATGACATATTTGTTTTTGATGTTGTTGATAGTTTATTATATGACATGTCTGTTTTGACGTTGTTTCTTATTTTAGAATGATTTATTGTTAATTTGTTCTCTTCATTTATTTATTTCCTTATTTCCTTTCCTCACTGGGCTATTTTTCCCTGTTGGAGCCCCTAGGCTTATAGCATCTTGCTTTTCCAACTAGGGTTGTAGCTTGGATAGTAATAATAATAATAATAATAATAATATATATATATATTATGTCAGTATGAATTTTATGCATACTTATAAATATATATATATATATATATATATATATATATATATATATATATATATATATATATATATAGAGAGAGAGAGAGAGAGAGAGAGAGAGATATATATATATATATATATATATATATATATATATATATATATATATTATATATATATTATATATATTTATACATACATTTATATTCATTATATATGCATATATATATATATATATATATATATATATATATATATATATATATATATATATATATATATATATATATATATATATTTATATAAATATATATATATATATATATATATATATATATATATATACATTTATATTCATTATATATGCATATATATATATATATATATATATATATATATATATATATAAATATATATATATGTATATATATATATAATATATATATATATATATAAATATATATATATATATATATATATATATATATATATATATATATATATATATACAGTATTGTATATATAGATATATTTCTCTCCAGTCACACTCGGTGGCATTGGGGGACTTATGGCTACTCGGTCTCTCGCTGTCCCTCGGGTAAGGGAGAGAGGAAGTATTCATACCATGGTGAGAGGCTGTAATCCGAGAGCTACACTCAGAAACCTACAAAATCCCACAAGTTGCCAAAACTACTGCTTTGTTGTTAGGAAAGGGGGAGGGGGTGAAAAGGCTTGAATCTTTGCGTGTGCATTGCTATCTAGAATTTTGCCGTCATTCTCATGAGTCACGTACAGTGGTATGATATACATTTAATGTTTACCCTGGGTACATATTCAAGCATGATAGTGTTGATATATGATGTTGAGAGCATTTTATGAGTAAATAAGCCAGTATAGGATGGTATATAGGGAAAGGCTTGTAGTAAAGCAGCATATGGAGGAGTTTGGGAAGGATTCTGAGATTTCATGAAGGGGAGACGACATAGTAGCAATATAACTGATGATCTGAATGACTGATAGTGATGGGGTAGGGGTAAGAGTACAATGTAAGGAAGGTGGATAGCATAGGAGGGTACAGGGTCCCTTAGAATATTGATCTGTCCTGAGAAGTGAGGGGTAGAGTGCTGAATGGTAGGATGGGGGTTGATGTAGCTTTTTGCGAGTACCAATTTATCATATTTGAACAGTAGAACAGCTGGATGTCTATTCTAGAGAATGATAGAATTATATAAAAGGTAAAACTCTTTTGAGGTTTTCCTAATATGTGTTCTTGGTTTAAAGGAATTTGAATATCACTAGTTATGTTAGGATTATGATCTATGGTCAAATGAAAAGAGTATTCTAAGGAGAGATTGGTTTCAACATGTTATCTATGTTATAAGTTGTCATGAAAAGAGAGAGCTGGTTTCAAACCCATCTGCGAGTTGATGAAGGAAATGCATGTCTGGGAGGCATCTCATGCCGTCTCACACGCTAGAATTATTAGTGAGGTATATTCTAGGGAAGAGGAATTTACTAGTAAACTTACTTGGTCATCAGGAACCAGTTGTAGAAGCAGAGTGGTCTGTACATCCTCTCGTATTGGAAAGACTTCTTGCTCTGCTGGAGTCTACCGCAGATCAACCTTTTTGCCAAGTTGCTGAACAGGGAACATCACGTCTTCTCCTCGCCCATTCTGGACACATGGGATGTGTCAAATATGCTTTCCACCACCTATTGGATCATCTGGAGGTTTATGCTCTATCCCTATTCAGCCTGATTCAGCCAGTTCACAAAATGTTGTTGATTATGCCAGGAATCAGCATGCTGTTAATTGCTCCCAGATTATTACAGGGCAACTGATATGCCGATCTGCTTGCTCTTCTGTTCGAGGTCTGGAGAGAGCTCCTCTGTCAGCCACAACTGCAAAGGTACCACTAGTCCATGGAGTCATTGGTTCTTCATGAGCAAAGGCTATTCATCTTTTCCCCCAAGGG
>NC_090758.1:3307087-3317087 GCF_036898095.1 Palaemon carinicauda
AATATCAATATTTATAAAAAAATATATATGTTGAAAATATTTTCCTTCCATCCAATATTCAAAAAAAAAAAGGGAAATTTATTAACGTTTTGGTACAATTAAAACCATCTCGAATTCTTCACTAACTATTTTCCCCTTCCAAAAAATGCAGCGTCCTTCTCAATTTGCGTTTGGAAAAATATCCTTAATTTTTTATTGAATATCTTACATTTCTCTTATATCCTTTCCTTTCCTTTAATGGGGAAAGGAAAAAGGAAAAAAAAATGAATAAAAATGGCATCAAAGAGACACAAGGCTCCCGTCCATTTAAGACTTTCCTCTTGGACTTATTTAAAAAAAAAGGTTTTGTAAGAAATGAAGGTTCTAAAAATAATTCATTTTCTTCTTCTGCAAAACGGCCTTTGAATTTCAATCTTTTCAGGGTAGTTTCCATCATAAAACTATTTATACACTGATATTTTAAAATAGTTCTTTTTCAAGAACTAAGTTGTCCCTAAATTTAATGTACATATTTAGGTTTTGAAATAATGAAAAGTTTGTCACTGTAATTAGGTAGCTAATGGATCTAGGACTTATTCCATTTTAAGAACATGCTTTAGTTACTGGTACAAGTATTCCCTAAAGTGAATGTTAATATCTAGGTTCTGAGAAATATAGAAAATTTTTAGCCCCTGCAAATAGGTAGATATTAAAACTAAGACTTATTCGTTTTCAAGGACATGATTCAGTTACTATAATTAAGTAGTCCTTATATCTAATGTTAATATCTAGGTTCTGAAATAAAGAAATTTCTTAGCCGCTGCAATTACGTAGGACTCATTCCTTTTCAAGAACATGCTCCTTTTACTGTAATTATGTAGTCCCTAAATTTGATGTTAATATCTATGCTCTGAAATACAGAAAGTTTTTAGCAACTGCAATTAGGTAGTTCAATAAACTAGGACTTATTCCTTTTCAATAACTTGTTTTGGTGTCTGTGATTAAGTAGTCCTTATATTTAATGTTGAGCTTTAGAGATCAAATGACAAAGAAATAAATTCACAGAATTAAAGATCAAAATTTGTCTTGGTGATCAAGATTTTCTTTGTTTGTTCTGAAAGTAGGAACACATCATAGTTATTGTAATTAATTAGCTTCTGAATTCACAACCACCTCCTGTGTTTCCAAATATGATACGCAACTCGTCAATTGGAATTAAGTAGGTAAAGAATTTAAGGTTTGAATTAAATAGCTAACAAATTTAAGGTTTGAATTAGGTAGCTATTGCATTTAAGGCTAGGGTATGACCTGAATTTATAGCATACTGAGGTTATGTGTTTTCTGAGTTTAAAGGTTTAAAGGTAACTCGTAAATAGCAGAGGCAAGCCCTCTCTCCATCAAAGCTAGGACCAGTGAGGGCCAGGCAATGCCAATGGCTGCTGATGACTCAGTAGGTAGGTCTATAGACTCCCATAAACTCTACATCCTCACCTCACACGGATGGTGAGAATGCAGGCACTACAAGAAGCTACTGGAAATTTAGAAATTACAATTAGATCAAGTTTTTAGATGATGTATTTTGTTTAAATGATTCTGAAGTGATAAAATTTTTTTTTATTATTGTGCCTTATTAATATTTAGTATCTCTATTTCAAAAATGTGTATATACATAAAAATATAAACTTTCCATCTTCCTACTATTTATAGTAATTTAGGCGTCACGTTATTCACAGATAACTGAAATCTATATTCCATAATAAGGCTATGTGAAAATGCTCTTCTAATTAAAAAAAAAATAATCCTCAAATATATTTGGCGAAATTTTATGAAACACCAGGTTAAATCTTATCAGTAGAAAATTTAATTTGATAAGGATTTCATAGTTTGAAAAACAATTTTAATCTGATCGAAAATTTGCTTTGTCTATAGCCTCTACCCATCTCTATAAGGGGTCGGTGTTTCGTATAAGCCTTCTCCATTCCTCTCTATCCTCGGCATCCTAATCTCTTAATTTTAAAGAAGATATTATATAGAAATCACAAAATTACAGATATTTTAATTCTATCAGTTGGTAAGTGCTTTGATTTACTTTTATCAATGATAAGTCTATTTGAAAATACTTTTCAATCTTTCTACCAGGATTTTAGATTTCCAGACATCCAAGAAATAATATAACCTTAATTTAATAAACAAAACATTTGGAGAAATAATCCGATTGAAAATCAGGTTCCTAGAAAATCCTGAATATTTTTTTCTCCTATGTCAGTTTTTTGGAAACTGTCAAAACTACAGTTTAACGTCAGTGAAAAGACAAAATGTAAACTCCAGGAGACTAAGTTTTATACTTTTATACATCTCCCAAATATATAAACAAATTTAATAAATAAAAAAAAATTATAATAATTTTTGACACCACAGAAACTCAAACTTAACTTTAACGAACAAAACTACAGCTTAACGTCCGTGGCAACACAAACATTATATACTCAGTAACTATCTAGGAAACCAAAATTTTCAGAAAAAATGGAACTTTTGACATCACAAAAACCACAATTATTATTATTATTATTATTATTATTATTATTATCATTATTATTATTATTATTATTATTATCATTATTAATTGCTAAGCTACAACCCTAGTTGGCAAATCAGAATGCTAAAATGCTATAAGCCCAGGGGGTCCAACAGGGAAAATAGCCCAGTGAGGAGAGGAAACAAGAAAAAAATGAAGAATAGTAACATTAAAGTAAATCTCTCCTTTATAAACTATAAAAACTTGAACAAAACGAAACAACCTGATCTTCAACGACCTTACTGATAGAATACCTGGAAATCTGGTAGGAACTAGACTCCTTTGATTCCAGGGGGCTCCTCGGGGGAATGGTGTGGAGCCGGAGACACTCCTGGGGATAGGAGGAGTCTGCTCCCAAATCAATCCTATGATGAGACTCTTAGAGGGATGAGAGACCCTTTTACTTTGATGTTCCTTAATGTCCCTTCTAACATTTTACCCTTTTTGGGGGAATCTATTAAGGATTTTTTTTTATGGAATATATTGTTAATTTTTTTATGAAAGAGTAATGTTTTTTGCATAAATATTTTCCTTAGGGGGTTGAAGGTGGGGGTATATTTTTATATCTCGATAGGGCAAAGGAAATTAAAACCTCTTTGGTTTAAAACAGAATCATTCTTAAAAATAAAATGACACTTTTAAAATCTCTGATTAGAAATGGGATGTTTTGCTTCACTGAGAAGTATAATAAAGGAAAAGGGGGTTTTATAGAAAAGGAGAGTAATGTATGCATATATTTCTTGTAGGAAAATAGGGTTTCATGGAAGAGTGAAATAGAGGAGAAAAGTTAATACGAAGAAGAAGAAGAAGAAGAAGAAGAAGAAGAAGAAGAAGAAGAAGAAGAAGAAGAAGAAGAAGAAGAAGAAGAAGAAGAAGGAGATACAGGAGGATAAAATAATTACTTTTGTTATCCTATAGATAGAAAAAATGTAAAAATTAATATACTGTATATATATATATATATATATATATATATATATATATATATATACTGTATATATGTATACATATGTATATGTATATATATATATATATATATATATATATATATATATATATATATATATATATATATATATGTATATATATATATATATATATATATATATATATATATATATATATATATATATATATAGACACACACAGACATATATATATATATATATATATATATATATATATATATATATATAAATATATATATGTATGTATATATAAATATTATTATTACTATACACACAAATATATAGATAAACACACATAATCATGCGCACGCTGATTGAACCCTTCCCACTCCATCCCACTTTCCTAACTACAAACCTTCTCTTCAGGGTCGGACTACTTCCTCTCCCCTTACACAAGGGGCGTGAAAAGACGGTGTGTGTTATATATATATATTTATATATATATATATATATATATATATATATATATATATATATATATATATATATATATATATATATATATATATATATATATATATATATATATCATGCTCAGATGCAGAAGAACCACAGGGAAAATGAGAATACGAAATATACGAATAAGTCCTGACTAGTTTCGTGATACTTCTTTAGAGGACTGATTCATTGAGCGAGGTTTCTTTACATTTTATAGGAAATGTAAACGTACGAACATTCATATAGAGAATTGGAGAACAATGACACTCCCTTACCAGCTACCTGGGCTGAGGTCAGGTGTTAACTGGGCGTAGATCCAACCTCATTAGACACCTGCCAAAAAGGGTCATTTCTGATGGCGGGTAAATTCTTGTTTTTGACATTCAGTACAGTTTATTGTTGCTGATGTTTATATATACAGTACACGCACATGCACACGTGCCCACATACCCACACCCAAACACCCACACACATATACTGTATATATATATATATATATATATATATATATATATATATATATATATATATATATATATACATATATACATATATGTGTGGATATATATATATATATATATATATATATATATATATATATATATATATATATATATATATATATATATATATATACATATATATATATATATATATATATATATATATATATATATATATATATATATATTTACAGATAAGTTCACCAACCTCCATAACGTTTTCAAATATGACCTTCTATTCATAAACATTTTCATAAACCTTTAACAACATAAAGTTTATAATATGATAACACGTTCCTTAATCTATTTACCTGTCAAGATATTTTATATTTTATGTTATAAAAGATATTTCGTACGAAATATGTTTTTAATCCGTAAAACGTTTTTCTGACGATTCTTAATTTCACAGCCATTTTCAGCGTCAGGATATATAAAGAATTTTTTACTTATCAATTACTGCCTATGATAAAAAAGAGTTAATTCAAACATATTTTAATAGATACATCTCATTTTAGCAAATGTTTTCTCATTTTTTTTTCAGAACGATTTTTCAGTCTACAAAACGTTTGATGACAGGAAACAATACCACAGAGAAATTAAACGTCACAGCATTTTCATTAAGAATGTTTCTGTATTAAAAACGTTTTGTCATTACCACATGTTTCCTATGATGGCAAACGTTTTTCCTAAGATATTTTCATAGTAGCATTTCTCTTAAACAAATGTTTACAAATATGTCTACAAAATGTCAAACGTTTCCAAGACCAACGTTTCCGTAGACCACGTGACCTGCAGGAAATCTGCTCAACCCAGCGAGGGAGATTTGGGACGTAATATTTCCTTCCTTAATAGAATTCGATCTGTCCCAGTTAAGGGAATTGAGACTTGAAGAAGAAAGGGAATCGGGTCATGTTACGGAATTATATCAACTCCTGCGAAAGAGGGAATTACTTAGCATCTGAGAGAGAGAGAGAGAGAGAGAGAGAGAGAGAGAGAGAGAGAGAGAGAGCGATTTTAAATGAGGTTTGTTAGACTTAGTAAGAGAGAGAGAGAGAGAGAGAGAGAGAGAGAGAGAGAGAGAGAGAGAGAGAGAGAGAGAGCGATGTTAAATGAGGTTTGTTAGATTTAGTAAGAGAGAGAGAGAGAGAGAGAGAGAGAGAGAGAGAGAGAGAGAGAGAGAGAGATTTTAAATGAGGTTTGTTAGACTTAGTAAGAGAGAGAGAGAGAGAGAGAGAGAGAGAGAGAGAGAGAGAGAGAGAGAGAGATTTTAAATGAGGTTTGTTAGACTTAGTAATAGAGAGAGAAAGAGAGAGAGAGAGAGAGAGAGAGAGAGAGAGAGAGAGAGAGAGAGAGAGAGAGAGAGAGAGAGAGAGAGAGAGAGAGAGCGATGTTAAATGAGGTTTGTTAGATTTAGTAAGAGAGAGAGAGAGAGAGAGAGAGAGAGAGAGAGAGAGAGAGAGATTTTAAACGAGGTTGGTTAGACTTATTAAAAGAGAGAGAGAGAGAGAGAGAGAGAGAGAGAGAGAGAGAGAGAGAGAGAGAGAGAGAGAGAGAGAGCTTCCGTAATACAATTCTTTCAACAACGCAAAAAGTCAGCAACTTATTCAAGTCAGGATAATTTCTCCCCAGAGTCTTGGAAAAAGTTTAGAGTCAGGAAGACGGGATTTTTTGGGTACGATGAAAATATATTATATTATGAAACATGAGATGGAAAACTGAGCCTTGACGAACACATTTTAATTATAGATCATTCGATGTTTTCAGATTTTTAAGAAATATTTTCTGAAACGCTTAAAGAACTTTTCGTTAAAAATAAAATATTTTATAAGACAAAACCATCGAAAATATAAGTAAAAATTGTGTGTTCTATCAGAAATATCTTTATTTCAGAATATTTTGGTATCAACCAAATATCTTCTGAGTGAATATTTTAAATTTAATGAGTTATGCAAAGCAGTGATTATTAATATTCCAACTTCTATCTATAGAAAAAGTAAGTGATTGAAATACATATTTTCCCTATAGAATTCAGTATTCAAACTATTTGTAAATATAACAATTACTTTCCATAACCTAATGAATTATAATACTATTTCTTTCCCCAAACTATCCTGCATAACCACCCTCAACCCCAATATTAAAATCCCCCATAGAAAATGACCACACAATCTACCCACACCCACACACAGACGCACACACACAAACTAAATAAGAGCAATTGTTCAGTAAAACAACTTATTTTCCAGTTCAGAGATAAAAGAATCAAGGTTTCTACAGGCTGCAAGAGTCCAAGAGCCCGTGCCTGGCCGTAAGGGCCAGGAAATCTTCAACAACAACAACAACTGAAGGTTTAATCTCATCTTCGGTGGAAAAGGGGAAGGATTTTAAAGATTCTCAACTGGGGAAAGTTTCTTGGGAGAGAGAGAGAGAGAGAGAGAGAGAGAGAGAGAGAGAGAGAGAGAGAGAGAGAGAGAGAGAGAGAGAGAGAGAGAGGCTAAAATAAAAATTCCATTCAATATGTTTACTTAACTTTCAAAAGAAGGGACAAATGGAAAATGGATAAACATGAAAACAAACAATTATTGTAAAACATTATATTCAGAAGGGTTGAGAGAGACTGAACTAAAATTATTGAAGTAATTAAATTAGCATTAATTTCTACCTGAGGGTTAACCATGACCTTAAACCTCTGGTGATCTCGAAGTGTTCATAGTTGTGTCATTTAGTAGAACAGGAATTCTTCTCTCAAAGGTTAACATAACAGTTTCATGATAGCTTTTATTCAAAAAGGGATATTGAATATGATGGAAGAGTCTATTAATCGTTTTTATCAGGATCCGTTTCATCATTTCTAGCTGGAATGTTAATAAGATTAATTATGTTTATCTTTCCTTGTAATTTATCAAAAGTTTTCCCAAAAGGGGAATTCCTTGTCTTGTTGGTGGTTCGTTCAGAAGCTACTCCAGGCGGACGTTTAACCGTTTTGTTAGTCGTGCGTTCAGTAGATTTTATAGAGGCTAGTGTGACGGGCCGAGAGAGGAGTTGTGAAATCAAAGGCCGATTGGAAACGACTGAGTTATATTGTTGTGGAACACTCTCCTTATATACAAAACCTCAAGGCAACAGGACATGACAAGTTCACAAGACAGACAAAATCACAGAGGAAAAACCAGACTTGAATTTTCATGTTCGTTTTAGTGCGAGGAAGAGCGAAGATACAAGCAAAATATATACAAAAGGAATTATGTACAATTGTGTGAAACACGGTTGGTACATGGCTCCCCCCTAAAAATGACATACTGTACATGTTAAATAGGGCGCCCTGATCTAGAGAGGCGAACTGTAGGCGGGTCATCTGGCAGAAGATAAGCAGGTTTTAGACGATCAATGGAGACCCAGTCTTCTTTGCCCCGAATGTTTAGGAGGAATGTTTTCGGACTGCGTCGGATCACAAGGTAAGGTCCCGTGTAAGGGGGCGTTAACGGTGGCTTGCTGGTGTCGTTGCGCAGGAAGACGTGCGTTGCAGAATGCAAGTCCGTTGGTATATGATGCTTCGCTGGGGGCTTGTAAGTCTGGCGGCACGGAGTAAATTTTCCCACGACGTGACGTATGCGCTGGAGATCGTCGGAGGAGGTTGTAGAAGGAAAAAACTCGGCAGGGACGACCAACGGGTCGCCATACACCATTTCGGCTGCCGAGACGTCGAGGGCGTCTTTAGGAGTGGTCTTTAGTCCAAGGAGGACCCAGGGAAGCTGAGTAAACCAGTTGCAATCCTTGCAGCGGGACATCAAAGCTCCTTTGAGGGTGCGATGAAAACGTTCAACCATTCCATTGGCAGCGGGGTTGTAGGCCGTTGTCTGATGTAGGGTGATGCCCAGGAGATTCGCTAATGACGTCCATAATTGAGAGGTGAAAGTGGTTCCCCTGTCAGAAGTAATATGCTCAGGGATACCGAATCTTGAAATCCATCCAGAGAGTAAGGCAGATGTACATGAGGCGGACGTTGCAGTTTCCATGGGAATGGCTTCAGGCCAACGAGTGGAGCGGTCGATGACGGTAAACAGGTAACGATGTCCTTGTGATGTGGGTAGGGGGCCTACAACGTCGACGTGAATGTGTGCGAAACGACGCTGAGGTTGAGGAAAGGTGCCCACTCCTGAATCCGTGTGTCGATGTACTTTGGAAGTTTGGCAAGAAGTACAGGCACGGACCCAATCCTTAGCATCCTTAGAAATGCCGTGCCAAATGAACTTTGCCTTCAGCAGCTGTGCAGTAGAACGGCACGAGGGATGTGAAAGGCCGTGGATGAAATCAAACACCTGTCGGCACATGGGAGCAGGAATCTAAGGTCGCGGTCTACCAGTACTGACGTCACAGAGAAGGGTGGTGTTGGAGTTTTCGAGGGGAAAATCCTCCCAACGGAGGGACGTGCAGGATGTCCTACAAGCTTGATACTCTGGATCCTGTCGTTGGGCTTCAGCCAGGGCGTTGTAATCCAATCCCAGTTGAACGGTAGCCAACGTGTTTCTTGACAGGGCATCGGCAACGGGATTCATTTTCCCAGGGACGTATTGGAGGGTGCAATTGTATTCAGCCACGGCGGAGAGATGTCGGCGTTGACGGGCGGACCAGGCGTCAGACTGTCGAGTGAAGGCGTGCACCAGAGGCATGTGGTCTGTGCGAATGACGAAGGGCGTACCTTCTAAGAAATGGCGAAAGTGACGGACAGCCAGGTGCACCGCCAGCAATTCTCGATCGAAGGTAGAATAACCCGATTCTGCCTTGGACAGTTTTCTGCTGAAGAAGGCCAATGGGCGGGGCGAGCCTTTGACCACCTGCTCGAGTACTGCACCAATAGCGACGTCGCTGGCATCGGTGGAGAGAAGGAGAGGGGCGTGTGGGATAGGAAAAGTGAGAGCCGCAGCAGTTGATAGGGCCTTCTTTGCATTGCAGAAGGCCGCTTCTTGAAGGGAACCCACTTCAAGTCCTTTGGCTTGCCCTTGAGGGAGGCGTAAAGGGGAGCAAGAGTGGCGGCAATGGCTGGCAGAAAGCGGTGATAATAGTTGATCATGCCCAAGAATTCCTGCAGAGCTTTGACGGTCGAGGGCGTGGGGAAATTCTGAACGGCTGCTACCTTCTCAGGGAGGGGATGGACTCCTTCAGGAGTGATACGGTGCCCTAAGAACGACACTTTGTTGGCGCCAAAGGTACACTTGTCGTACCGGACTACAAGGCCGATTTGTTGCAGGCGGTCGAGCACGATGCGCAGGTGACGGAGGTGTTCCTCTTTTGAGGAGGAGAACACAAGTATGTCGTCCACATAATATACACAGAAAGGGAGGTCCCCTAAGATGCCATCCATGAGACGTTGAAACGTTGCCCCAGCATTACGAAGGCCAAAACAGGAGTAATTGAAGGTGTATGTGCCAAACGGATTGGTGATGGCGGTCTTGGGGATGTCTTCTGGGTTCATAGGCACCTGATAATACCCCTTCAGGAGGTCGAGCGTAGAGAAAACCTTTGCTTTGTGCAGGTAG
>NC_090758.1:3321169-3326169 GCF_036898095.1 Palaemon carinicauda
ATTAATCTTAGTCTTAATTTTAATGTCATCACTATTCCAATTAAGTTTTCTGAGAAAATTTTTCTTTTAATGCTCGTAATAATCGTCCTTTCTTGCATACTGCGTTTATTCGTTAAAATACAATGAAAAATGTTGAACCTACAGGAATATCCAAAGGAGATATCTAGAAGAGGTAGGCAAGCATTAGTCTATTCTATATAATGAAGTGCAACATGTTTGGATATATATATGCCTACATATACTGTATATATATATATAATATATATATATATATATATATATATATATATATATATATATATATATATATATATATATATATATTTATATATATACACACACATATATATATATATATATATATATATATATGTATATATATATATATATATATATATATATGGTATATATATATATATATATATATATATATATATATATATATATATATATATATATATATATATTCAAATAAGTCATATATATATTTGATACATTAATGTCTGGATTCTCTTAACGACCTCGGGATCAGAGCCCCCAGGCGAAATCACACAAAGACAAGAGCTTGTGTCCGGCAGGGAATCGAACCCTGGTCGGCAAACATGTATAGACAGTGACTAAACCACTTGGCCACGAAGAAAGATAAAAGTTGATGACAATAAATTAATTAAATGCCAAGTAACAAACTACCAATTAGCTTCGATGGTGAAGATGGGTTGATTTCAATATTAAGTACAAAACACCTGAATTCGACAGGTATAAGTACAGAAGAATTGTCATTGACTTTTATCTATCTTCGTGGCCAAGTAGTTTAGTCACTGTCTATACAAGCTTGCCGACCAGGGTTCGATTCCCGGCCGGACACAAGCTCTTGTCTTTGTGTGATTTCGCCTGGGGCTCTGATCCCGAGGTCGTTAAGAGAATCCAGACATTAATGAATCAAAAATATATATGGCTTATTTGAATATGAAAAAACACGTCTAAATGTGCAAATTTATCATATATATATATATATATATATATATATATATATATATATATATATGTATATATATATACATATATATATATATATATATATATATATATATACAATATATATATATATATATGTATATATATATATATATATATATATATATATATATATATACATATATATATATATATATATATATATATATATATATATATATATATATGTATATATATATATATATGTATATATATATATATATATATATATATATATATATATATATATATATATATATTATATATATATGTCCCTTGGACATTGATCTATATATATATATATGTCCCTTGGACATTGATCTGTCCTGAGAAGTGAGGGGTAGATTGCTGGATGGTAGTGATGGGGGTTGATTGTAGCTTTTTGGAAGTACCAATTTATCATGTTTGGACAGTAGAGCAGCTGGAAGTCTCATCTAGAGAATGATAGAGTTATGTAAAAGCTAAAACTATTTTGAGGTTTTCCTAATATGTGTTCTTGGTTTAAGTGAATTTGAATATCATTAGTTAAGTTAGGATTGTGATCTCTGGTAAAAATGAAAAGAATATTCTAAGGAGAAATTGGTCTCAATTGTTCTCTCTGTTTATAAGTTGTCATGAAAAAGAGAGAGCTAAAGGCATAATCATTAATAATTTTCTGATTTCAGGACCCATCTGCGAGTTGATGAAGAAAATGCGCGTCCGGGAGACGTCTCATTCCGTCTCACACACTAGAGATATTAGTGAGTTATATTCCAGGGAAGAGGAGTTTACTAGCAGACACACTTGGTCATCAGGAACAAGTTGTAGAAGCAGAGTGGTTCTACAGCCTCTCGTACTGGAAAGACTTCTTGCTCTGCTGGGCTCTTCCGCAGATCAACTTTTTTGGCAAGTTGCTGAACAGGAAGCTTCACGTCTTCTGCTCACCCATTCTGAACACACATGCTGTGTTCGAATAAGCTTTCCACCACCTATTGGATCATCTGCAGGTTTATGCTCTATCTCTATTCAGCCTGACTCAGCCGGGAATCAACAGGTTGTTGATTATGCCAAAAATCAGCATGCTCTTGATTGCTCCCAGATTACTACAAAGCAAGTGATATGCCGATCTGCTTGCTCTTCTGTTTGAGGTCTGGAGAGAGCTCCTCACATGCGCGCTCTTCTCTGTCAGCCACAACTGCAGAGGTACCACCAGTCCATGGAGTCACTGGCTCTTCATGGGTGAAGGCTATTCATCTTTTTCCCCAAGGAAAAGGCTTTTCTCGACGTACTGCACAGGAGATGTCTAAATGCTTCCAAAGGTCCTCTACAGATGTCTACTAGCCTAAGTGGGCCAACTGTGATTGGTGTCATGAAGGGGATATTTCTCCAGTGAAAGCATCTTTAGCCCAGGTTGCAGATATCCTCATCTTCCTTCGCCTGGAGAAGCATTTCCCAGTCGTGGCCATCAAAGGCTACTGCTCAGGCTTGAGTATGGTCTTTTGGTTGAAGGGCATAGATCTCTCAGTCTCTTGGGAGCTGTCTATGTTCATGAGGAGCTTTAATTAGTCTTGGTCATACCGGGATCACAGACCACCAGAGTACAGTGGGGCCTTAGTTGTTACGGCTTTTACACTACCCAGTTCAACCCTTAAGGTCATAATATAGTATCTGATACTCAAGACTGTCTTTTGCCATCCTTGGTGTAGGTAAAAAGTTGTTGAGCGAGTTGCATGGTCCTCTCTTTTTTAGTCACCCTCGATTGTGGATGGAAGGAGGTTTCTGTAAGTTTTGTACCAGAGGTATGTCGTGATAAGGATGAGATGCTTTTGTTTCCTGTGAGCATTTTACAGTGGTATATGAAGAGGACCTGGCACTTCAGGCCCGAGCGTAGGAGATTCTTTATTGGCACTTAAACGTCCAAGAAAAAGTTATCAAGGTACACAATCTCTCTGATTCGTAACAAAATCTAGAGAGCTTACGGGGCTGACGAGGTAAACGCCAACCAGTACCGAGAACTCCTAAGTCAGGGATATTTCCCAGCTCTCCTGTGTAAAATATACCTGTCGGTGGCCAAGTTTTAAATGCAAGTGTCTTGAAAAGGAGAACTGCATTTACAGCTTTTTATTTTAACACGTTTATGCTTGTACCTGTCCTGGCTGCTCAAGCCTTTTTGTAGCATGCCTAGCTCCCTCACGGGACTGATTGAATCTCGTCTATGGCGTTGGGCACAACTGGCCGTACTACCAGGCAAAATTTGTGTGAAATCGTGGGGTGTGACGCAAGGGGCACGCAACAGTCTTTGACCTCATAGCTCACCGTATACGAGCAGCAGAATCTTCACTCGCTGCACTAAAATGTTCTGCTGCAGTCAAGAAAATTTGTAGTCGCAGACAGGATGCACGTCTGACGCAAGTAAGCCGTGCGGGTGACTTACGTGTAACTTAAGTGCCGTAGGATTTTCTGTGGCATGATCTCTGCACATTGGTCGTGCGTGTTAATCTGCGTGTAACTTGCGTCACAAGTACGAGCCACGCATGTTAGTCGTACAGAAATTAAAGGAAGTACGTGAAGATTCTGCGGCTGGTGTAAGGCGGCTACAAGGTCAAAGACTGTTTCGTGCCCCTTACATCACACCAACGATTTCACAAAAATTTTGCCCATATACACAACGTAGCTGGTAGTACGGCCAGTTGTGCCCAAGGCCTTACATCACAGGAGTTCATGGCTACGACTGAAAAATTTCCAGACAACGTACGGCTAAAAATATCCGTACATAGAGTTGTGCCTATCGCCTTAGGCAACAATTTGACATAAGTCGGTAATGAATGTAGTTTAACTTGCTCTTATCTGTCATTCTTCTGCTTTTCTCTTGGAGTCTGCGTTTGAGGCATTAAAAACTTTCCAAACCGATACTGGTAAGGTTCAAAAAAGGACTGTTCTTTGTAAGCAAAAATTATATCTCCCCATCCTCCATGAAAGCTGATGGTTGGAAAATCTGATACTCATTATTCATAAGCTTTGGTGTTTAATTCTTATTGGTATTTCCATTTGGAGAGGTTTCTTGTTTGCTGTCTTTAAAGTAAAAACTTTTGATGAATAACAGACTCTGATTACATCAGAAAGATTTGGTATGATTAACTAATACTTTCTGGATAACTTGATATTAGGAGAGAGGAGAGAGAAAGATGAGAGAGAGAGAGAGAGAGAGAGAGAGAGAGAGGGAGGAGAGAGAGGAGAGAGAGAGAGAGAGAGAGAGAGAGAGAGTGATTTCTAGCTTTAGAGATACTTTAATTACATACAGTAGACCCATATATATATATATATATATATATATATATATATATATATATACATATATATATATATATATATATATATATATATATATATATATATATATATATATATATGTTCATATATATATATATATATAGATATATATATATATATATATATATATTTATTTATATAATATATATATATATATATATATATATTTATATAAATATATATATAGTATATATATATATATATATATATATCTATATATATATATATATATATATATTATATATATATATATATATATATATATATATATATATATATATATATATATAAAATTCCACCACGAAAGTTCCACTCATATTTTCTATATTTTTTATTTTCTTTCATTTATTTAATCATTAGACAAAATGAAACTTTGTTTATTTCATATCAATAACTGAAGGTTTAAATGTTAACAACTTTTTTACTATATATATATATATATATATATATATATATATATATATATATATATATATGTATGTATGTATACATATATATATATATATGTATATATATATATATATATATTTATATATATATATATATATATATATATATATATATATATATATATATATATATATATATACAGTATATACACACACACACACACACACACATATATATATATATATATATATATATATATATATATATGTATATATATATAGGCTACA
>NC_090758.1:3333669-3336169 GCF_036898095.1 Palaemon carinicauda
CTTGGCTGGCCGAGACGGTAGCCTAGTCCTCATAGTCTTCCTCTTTGGTTGAGGACCCTCATCCTGGGAAGACTTTCTTTTGATAGCCACGCCCCACTTCTGGAAAAGGTTTCTATTCTCCAAGGCGGCCTTATCAACAACTTCTTTGACCAAGTCGGTAGGGAAAAGGTCTTTTCCCCAAATGTTGGAGGAGATTAGTTTCCTTGGCTCGTGCCTCACCGTAGCCGAGGTGAACACGAACTCCCTACAAGCTCTCCTTGCCTTGACGAAGCCATAAAGGTCCTCGTCACTGTGGCCAGATGAGTCTTGGCCACCACCATGAACATTTCATGGACCTTGGGGTCACTTGCCATCGTCTCAAGAGTAGTCTGAAGAGACATTGAGGCAGCCAGTCTTTCTTTTGTCTCGAACTCTCTTCGCAAAAGAAAGTCAGACAGCTTAGGGAGGTCCTCGCCGAACTGACGTCCGGCAATATCAGCCTCCAACTTTCCAACTGAGAACGTAAGATGGACGTCCCTCCAGTCTTTGTGGTCCATAGGCAGGGCCAGCGACAAGGGTTTACACTCCTCCAGGGAGGGGCAAGGCTTGCCGGCCTCGACTGCTTTTAGTACAGCCGCAAACCCTTTCTGTAAAAAGGGGTAGGCTCTAGCAGGCGAGGACACAAAGGAAGGGAGCTTCTTGCTCAATGCAGCTACCTTTTAGTTAGAGAAGCCCCTCTCTTTCATCGAGGATGAAAGTAGAGCTTGAGCCTTAGCATGGTCCAATACTATGACCTCCTTCGGCTCTGTCTCCTCCTTTGAAGCTGGTTCCTTCCCAGGCCGGACATAACAGTCCGGATATGATGCCTTGCCCGGGCCAGAATTCCACCTCCTCCAGGGGAACTGAGCCCAGCTTATCCGAGATGACGATCTTTCCAGTCGTCATCGGCATGTGCTCAGCATACCTCCATGGGTTAGCATCTGAGCACAAGGGAAGGTCCTTTCACATTGAGCTTTTTCTGGGGCCCATGTGATTCTGCAAGGCACTGCATCCGCAGTTCCATTGCAGCCGCCTTCTCCTGATTCTCCTTCTGCATTTGTTGGATCATTCAAACAATAGAAGAGAGGGCCTGTCCCAGCTCTACTGGGAGACCGGCCGATGTTGAGGGAATAGGCTCCGGAATCTGAACCGGAGTAGCCGACACCTCGTCGACCTCTTCCTCTACAACGTCTGGGGCTTGAACTTCATCCTGGGCTTCTGCCAGGAGGTCTTCCTCCAGACGCTCGTCCACGTCAGACATCCTGTCATCTAACTGGATGTCTTGCATCGCGACCGCGACTTCAGCATCCACCTGGATCTGAACTTGGGGGATCTCCTCTTGAGGCTGGGGAATCACTGCATCAGCTGATGCCTTAGGGATAAGATACACACTCATCTTCTCACTTGGAAGATAAGGGCCAGAGGTGTTCTTTTGGAAGCCCCTTACCCAGGTACGAAGCTTCTCCCTTGCTATATCCCTTGATTCCGCCTTCCTAGGAGAATCAAAGGCCTCAGTAATCAGGTTTAGTGCACACAGTACATACCTGAGGGTCCCAATACCGGAGATCATCCTTGGAGACAGCGCATGCTGCGTGTCTCCTACAAAACTCATGTCCGCAGAGGTTCTTGCTGCGGACGTTGCAGAAAACACTTCCGCACTTCGGAGGGTCCTTCTGTAAAGAGAAGAAATTTCCATGAGTATCAAGTGAACTATGTATCACTGGATATGCATAGTATAGCATAACAATTCAGAAAGGAAAGACACACACTTGTGTTTCCCTCACAACCCATTGCTGCAGCCTTCCAGATAATAAAATCGAATGGTTAATCTCTTCTGGAGTAACCAATGCAAAGTTTCCAGAGGAAACAGGTGGAGCTCACACCTAAGCAATGATTTTAAAATCCTGGATAATAGACAGGAAAGAACTCACTTTCCTATCTGTAGGGAAACAGCAGAGGGCTGTGCAAGAAAACACGAAAGTGTTAGAACACACAGTGCTGTACCAAAACCCATACTCTAGTTTTCTTCTTACAGTATCTGTTATACTGAAGAATACTTGTACAGTATAGGAGGTTATGTGCCGACACCATAACTAGCTTAAAGTATACTACTTAACAGCTATAAGGCGGCAGAACGCTGGTTCAAATGCATGTGCCGGCCGGCAGTTACTGCCGGCGAGCAACAGCCAATGTCGGCCGGCAATGACTGCCGGCCGGCAACTACACAAGGTAGTACCCGGCTGCCGGCCACACTCTTGGCGACCGGCAAGACAAGGGCTGACATTAGCCGGCCGGCAAAGGTACAGGACCGATGCCAGCCGGGCAGCAAAAGAACCAGAGGACTACAACCGCCCGGCTGCCGGCCTCATAGTCCGGCAGCCGGGTCGGTACAGCACTAAAAGAAAAACAGAATGGATGCCGGGATAAGAGTGTACACTACCTCCAAGCCCGGCAATCCGAAAGAGTGCATATAAGGAAGGGG
>NC_090758.1:3346169-3361119 GCF_036898095.1 Palaemon carinicauda
ATTTTCTTTTATTCTTGTTATTTGGAATAATAAAACTTTTTCTAAAGGTTGTGGTGGCCTATTGGGTACGTCCCTGCCTGGTGAACTGCCGGACTGGGGTTCGAGTCACGCTCAAGTTCCATAGTCTCTTGTAATGTCTGTAACCTCACCATCCTTGTGAGCTAAGAATGTGGGTTTAGGAGGAGCCTATAGGTCTATTTGCTGATTCATAAGCGGCCATTGCCTGGCCCTTCCGGATCCTAGCTTGGGTCGAGAGGGGCTTTGGTGGTTGATCATATGTAGATATGGTCATTCGCAAGGGCATTGTCCTGCAAAGGGAGGGCATTGTCCATAGAGAGTTATGGGGTCTCTTGACTGGCCAGACAGTACTACATTGGATCCTTCTCTCTGGTTATAGTTTATTTTCCCTTTTGCCTACACATACACAGCGAATAGTCTGGCCTATTTCTTACTTATTCTCCTCTGCCCTCATACACCTGACACCACTGAGATTACCAAACAATTCGTCTTCACCCAAAGGGTTACTGAACTGTAAATGTTCAGTGGTCACTTTCCTCTTGTTAAGGGTAGAAGAGACTGTATAGTTAAGGTAAGCAGCTCTTCTAGGAGAAGGACACTTCATAATCAGATCAATGTTCTCTAGTCTTGGCTAGTGCCATAGCCACTGTACCATGGTCTTCCAATCTCTTGGGTTAGAGTTATCTTGCTTGAGAGTACACTCGGGCACACTGTTCTGTCTGGTTTCTCTTATCCTTGTTTTGTAAGTTTTTTTATAGTTTATATAGTAAATATTTATGTTAATGTTACTCTTAGAAATTTTATTTTCCTTGCTTCCTTTTCTCACTGGGGTATTTTCCCTGTTGCAGACCCTGGGCTTATAGCATCCTGCTTTTCCTACTAGGGTTGTAGCTTTCCAAGTAATAATAATAATAATAATAATAATAATAATAATAATAATAAATAATAATAATAATAATAGTAATAATAATAATAATCTGCTGCCTCTGTCATTAAATAACGGACTTTAAATCTGTAAACACTGATATTTTAAAGTTAATCCCTTCCAAGATTCGGGCGATTCTTCGTCTGTTTAATTTCTGTCTTAAAAAAAAATGGGGTAACAACTGAAAATCAGATGTTTCAATTAATGTAATTAAATACTCCTAAAAATTAATGTTAATGTTACAGAAAATTTTTCAGCTACTGAAATTAGGCAGTTACTGAAACTAGGGCTAATTTGTGTTCTGAAAATAGTGGCTATTGCATTTAGAATAAGTGCCTACTAAAATATGATTTTTTTTCCCAGAGACTAAAATTAAGAACTACTGGATTTAAAGTTTAATTTCTTCTAGAATATGAAACACAAACATTTATCTGAAATCTTATTACTAATGATATTTGGAACCCACTTTAGTAATTGGTATTAAGTAGCTACAGAGTTTCATGGTATCCTGTTTTTTTTCATGGATCTACTGTATTTAAGGTTATTCTTTGTCCTAAAGTTAAAACGTACTCCAGTTACTGAAATTATGCATCTTCGGGATTGAGATTTCGATCCAATCTATGATTATTCTCAGTCCTGAAATTAAAGTTTATTCCAGCTACTAAAACAAATAGCAGCTGAGCTTTAAGTTATTCTCAGAATCAAGTACAACACCTACGATACTGAATTTAAATGTATACTGAATTTTAATTTTATATTAGTATTTCAAAATTCTGAATGAATATCAGCCAGTGAAGTTCCCTGTAGATTTTGGTGTAGTAAGTTTTTCTTCGGTAACAGAATGTGGAAATGTTTTCTTTACTAGTTCTTCCGGGTTTACTAACTCTCTAAGTACTCTTAGACGACTGAAACTGAAATCAACTACCTATTAAATCTGAAGTAAAACGTTTGCAAAATATTGTTTATGTTTTTTTTTTGTGGGGGGGGGGGCAACTGCTATTCAATATTTAATGACCAAGTTATTAATAATTATTCCTCAAGCTCTTCATCCTCCAACTCCAACTCTTCCTCTCACCAGAAGAAGTAGAGAGTTTCGAAGAAGTACAGTGGACCAGCCATACTCTCAGGACCGGCTTCTTCATGACTCCACCTTTCCTTCAGGAGAGTTAAACAGTACCCGTGAAGTTCCCAGACCAGGCTCTTGTCATGGGACCTCAGGGTCGGTGAAGGGGACAGGGACCGGAACCTTGTGTTTCAGCACTGTGCCACAGTCACCCGTGTAATCGTAGCTACCCTAGTAGCAATTGTCAGCTGGGTAGTCCCATATTACCCAACCACCCCGACTATCCCGACTACCTGGGGAGTAAGCCCTGGAGAGGAAGCCACAGATGTTCCGGCTCCTTCGGTAGCCATTCAGTAGAGACTTGTGCGTGGCACTTAGTCCATTATGGGGAAGATGGAAGAGCTGTTGTGGCCTCTATCTGCCTTCCAACCTGGACGTTGGACTTTAGCTCCTCCCTATTTCCCAGACTTGCTCTTGGAGTAGAGGATGATACCATTCAATTCCATACTAGAGTATATGATTATGTTCTCTAGGATCCAGAGAGTGTAGAGCAACAGCCGCTTCATCTTGTACCTCCGGGTACAAGACTGTGTTTAACCCTTTTCTGTGGCCTGTAGCACCTGATGCAAGTTATGCTTTGTCAAGCACCACCAGGCTCTTGCCAGAAGATATACTTCTGCGGCTCTGTGTTTTGGGCCCTTGTTTGACCCCGATTACTTGCCAGGTTCTCTCCTTGGGATAGAACATGCATATTCATGGGGCGAGCAGAGACTCTGGAGCTTGTAGCCTCACCTTTGGCCATGGTGGCACATGAAAGTGCTCAGGAACTGGATGTCTTTGGGTCTTTGGATTGCAATCAAAAGTCTTTAGTCCGTAGTCGGGAAGGTTTTTCTTTTTTTTGGAGGTCCTTGCACTCGTTCACGAGTGTAACGACCTAGTGGATACTTTGGTGGTTCAGCCTTTGTGGAGGACTTTGGTCTTTGATCAATATTTCAGTAGCCAACGAGAAAGAAGACCTCGTTAGCACTGCCATGGTCAGATCTACAGTAGTTGATATAGCCCTGAACCACATACAATATCAGATCTGTGGGGCTGAGAGTTTATTTGTTGAGGAAGGATGCGTACTTTCATGTGCCTGTTCATCAGAACTCACCTCCATTTCTTCCTCAATGGTATGTTAGACCATTTCAAGTCTGTTCACCACAGCAGGTGCATAGGCATGCTCTTGAGAAACTAATCTCTTAATTTGGTTGATTCTGGTCTCATTGCAGAGGCCTTTCATCAAGATTAATATTGACTTCTCGCACTTTGCCACGATTTATTGATTGGGATAAACTGGGAGAAGTTTCAGGATGAAGTACCTGGACATGCAGATAGATTCGGCACCAGCAAGAGTCTTTCCCATAGATAATCTCATCAGCGAGCTGAAGCAAATTGTTCGACATTTTCTGTCAAACACAGTTGGTCTACATCGTCCATGGTAACGTCTTCTTACACAGCTGTCCTTTTTGGAGGAGCTTTGCTCCTCACAGGCGTTTCCAGCAGAGATCCCTTCAGTGGTGCTTGAAAGATCTCTTGGTAACCATCAGGGATTACCCGTCACAGTTAACTTCTGGCCTCCAAATCTGCATTCTGTTTTCGGATGCATCAATGGAGTGGTAGTTCACACACATGGAGAAAATGGTTGCATTAAGAGTGTGGTCCAAGGAAGACAAGAATCTTAACATCAACGTTTTCGAGATGTGAGTAGCCTTCCTAGGCCTGCAAGTGTTCCAAGAACATTTGAGGAGTGGTTTGGTAGAGCTGATTAGCAACAGATCTACCAAAGTGGCCTACATTAACAATCTAGAAGATACATCCTCTCTGTGACTTGACGAAGCATGTGCACGTCTGGGCAGTGTTTTATGCCGTAGAGTTGTCACCAAGGTATAATCCAGGAAAAAGGAATGTACTAGTAGACACACTGAACTGTTAGGAGCAGGTTGAAAGAGAGGAGTGGTCTCTAAATCCATTTGTGGAGGAAAGACTTCTTGCCCTGTGGGTCTCTCCGGGGACCGACGACGTCCATTTAAGACCAATTAACTCCGTCCAGATAACTGCTTTTGTTTTGAAGTTCAACAACCAATTCCAGTCGTGCTATAGTAATCTACCTAATTAAAGGAATCGTGTTTTTATGGCTTGGAAGAATGTAAATTACCGTTGAAATTTTATATATTTTACACAGAATCTGATCTCTTCGAATACCTTTCGTTATTGATACATTTTTACGTTGAAGTTTGATTGTTAGTTTACGAATATCGTCGATACATTTTAAGCCATGAGAACTAGTAATCCTGTGTTTACTGATCCGAAACATGATGTTACCATGACAACAAACAGAGTCCTCCTCAGACAGTGTGAGATATATTTACAAAAATGGCTTCCATCAAGCTTTTGAAGTTAACAAGAGTTTTGTAACATCTGAATTTAGAATTAAAGCTGATTTTCATATACAATATTTATAAAACTCTTTTGTACCTTAATCAATCTGAGATGATGTGTACCTTCATGTTTCCTTTTTTTATGATTTTCCAAACTGTGTATTTTCCCTTGCCTTATTGAGTAGAATTTTTCCATTTCATCTATTGTTTTAAATTGGAGCATTATTGACTTTTTTGTGTAGATGAGATGGTATCTTTTTTTTTTAATTTTTTCTTAATATTTTTTTTTTTAGTTTCAGTCAAATGTTTTAATGGAGTACGTTTATTTGAAGTCCGAATTAACTTTCATCTCAAATAGTTTTGAGTAAAGGAAATATGTTTTTCAATCAATATTTCTTTCATAATTTTATTTGAAAACTATATTTATGTAAATATAATGTAAAGTAACACTTTACTTGACAAATTCTATTAATTAACCTTTCAAAAATGACGAATTTATTCATGAAATATCTTTTAACGTTTTCTTTTTTATAATTTATGAGTTTCAGATAATTCCAAAATTATGACCTGAAATTCAGACCCCCAAATAGACCCACAGGAGCCTGAAATGCACACATCTCCAAATGATGCAGTGAAATGCAGTTATAGTACAGTAAGAATTCCTGAATTACTCCTAGAATACCTGAATTTCAGACACCACCAAAACTCTACCAAAACTTCTGCTAGCTTACTGAATGCATGTACCATCAAGGAAGCCTGAATTTTACAATCGCAAAACACACAAATAAAATTTCAGGAACCAGACAAACTGAAAAATAAAATTCCCTTGCTAAAAATGCCTGTCTTTTCAGATACTCCCAAAGGTTAAACCTGAACTTCAGTGACCTTGCAAAACTAAAACCTCAAAACTTCAGAGAAAACCTGAATTTCATAAACCTCCTAATGATATGACTGGAATTTCAGCAACCAATCAGAAAAGAGAATGAAATTCAGGCTTCACCAAACCTCCATCGACCTTATAAAAATAAAATCTGAAAATCTCAGAAGCCCATTTACCTAAAAGGAAAGTGTATCCCCTTACCTGCTTCGATTCCAGATTGGTCTTCAGGTGGGAGGGTGAGAGATCCATAGGGGTGGGGATAGGAGAGGATTGGGTTAGGGGTTGGGATAGGAAGGGTTTAGGACAGAAGGTGGTATAGGTGGATGGGATGATCTTGAATCAACGCCATGATGACACTCTTGGAGGCATGAGAGCCACTTTGCTTTGGTGTCCCTCAATGTTCTTTTATACAATTATCCTTTCTTTTATTCCACTGAGGAGAAGACGAATGAAAATCTGATACATTTTATAAATTAAAAAAAGACAATTTTTCTGATATTAAGGATTATTTTTGTTTATAAAATGATAGGGTTGTTTTGTAAAAAATTTTCCTCCGTGAGTAGATGGCTAAATATATTTTAATTCAAGTAAAAAAAAACATATAAAAAATTAGTTTAAATTTTAGCTTTTTTTCCATAGGATAAAGGTTTTCATTTCAATAATCTGGATAGGTAAAGAATTTTTATAATTAATCATTTAAAAACTGGTTATCTATTCATATATCAAAAGATTGTGTAAAGAATAGGCCTGACTATTCAGTGTATGTGTCGGCTAAAGGGAAATTAAACGTAACTAGAGAGAATGATCCAATGTAGTACTGTCTGGCCAGTCAAAGGACCCCAAAACTCTCTAGCTGTAGTATTTCAACAGGTGGCTGGGGCCCTGGCCAATAAAGATCTCTAGAGAAATGAACACATGAACAACCAACTTGTAATGTCAAACCTTGTGGTCCAGATCGTATAAACTTCAGCAGTAAATAAGAGACTCAAACTATAGACTTCTAATATCGTTGTCTTCAGTGAAAAAAAAAAAAAAAAAATAATACATTTTTTAATCAACTTCAATCGATTCTTTACTTTCAAGTTAAAAATCCTGAATCAAGAATAGAGGGAAGAATATTGAAGAATCTTAACAGATCAGAAAAATTATTTCAAAGGGACAGAAGCCTTTGGTTCTTCTATCTCAGAAGACTGATCGTTTGGCAGAGATAATAAAACGTTTCTCTGATGAAAAGGAGAATTTCTTTGTGTTCAACTTCCATTATTCGTATTCTTATTTTTTTGTCTATTTTATTCTTTATTTTTTTCTATGGTTCGTTCTTACTATTCCTTTTTATTTTAGTATGCTTGCGTCTTCATCTCTTCTTTCTATTGTGCTTTAGTGTAATTATTGTTTTACTTCTATTTTCTCTCATTCTATATATTTTTTCCTCATAGAACGAGAGACTTCTAAGGTAATCCTTTTATTAAAATAATCTTGTTTATGGAAATAAAACGTTTTTCCTCCTACTTAAAGTTACGAACCATTTATATTTACCTCTATCAAATCCACATTTTTCGTATTATAATATTAGTATTATTAAAAGTTTTACAAATAGTACACCAAAATATAAGATATTTTTAGAAATGTTTATATACATTTGGGTGATATGATAAATCATTACTAAATATTTTCATAGTATTTTCCACTATATAGAAATTTGAAATATTAACTATAGTCAATATCTATTTGGTTTTTTAAATTTTCAGATATTCCAGTACTGTATTACAAATGGTATTTGCATAAAACAATGCTTTATTTTTCCAAATAATAATGCACAGTACAAAACATATTAATATAGGAAACAATACCACAATTTCATCGTCACAGCATTTACATTAAGAACGTTTCTTCATTATCGAATGTTCCTATGATGACATAGGTTTTTTCCTAACATAAATTCACAGTTGCCTTTCTCTTAAACAAACTTTTTTAAATATGGCTACTAGATACCAAACGTTTCCAAGACAAACGTCCCGCAGATCACGTGACCCGCAGGAAACTCTGTTGTACCCATCGAGGTAGATTTAGGACGCAATATTTGCTTCCTTAATAAAATTCAATATCTCAGTTAAGGGAATTGAGACTTGAGGGAGAAAGGGGATTATATCAGCTCTTGTGTAACAAGGAATTGCTTTGTATATGAGAGAGAGAGAGATATTTGTAGTGAGGTTAGTTAGGTTTACAGAGAGAGAGAGAGAGAGAGAGAGAGAGAGAGAGAGAGAGAGAGAGGGGTGTTATAAGGAGTTACAAGGATTTTTTGTCTCAGAACATTCAAGACCATCAGCTGAGCTTCCATTTGAGGTTCAGTTTATGCATTTAGCGAGTTCTTATTCCTGTTCACCTAATGAAGAGAGAGAGAGAGAGAGAGAGAGAGAGGAGAGAGAGAGCTGCTATAAGATTAGTTTGATTGAGAGAGAGAGAGAGAGAGAGAGAGAGAGAGAGAGAGAGAGAGACAGTGAGGGAACTTTCGTAATACAATTCTTTGAACAACACATGAAGTCAGCAACTTCTTCAAGTCAGTATAATTTCTCCCCAGAGTCTTGGAAAAAGTTTGATATCGGGAAGACGGGATTTTTTGGGTACGAAGAAAATATTATAATATGAAACTTGAGATGGAAATCTGAGCCTTAACGAACAGGTTTTAATTATATATCATTCGATGTTTTCAGATGTTTAAGAAATATTTTCTGAAACACTTAAAGAACACATCGTTAACAATAAACTCTGCTAGAAGATAAAACTTTCAAAAATATAATAAGTGAAAATTAAGTGTTCCATCCGAATAATCTTGATTTTATTTTAGATCTTTCACAGTACTTTGTTATTAAACAAGTATCTTCTGAGTAAATATTTTAAATCTAAGTTGTTTTTTAAGCAATAATTATTAATTTTTCAAAATTTATCTAAAGAAGTAAGTGATTGAAATACCTTTTTCTTTTTAGAATTCATTATCCATGATATGTGTATAGACAAAAATTACTCTGCGTAACATAATAAATTAAATGACTTTCTTTCTTCCTACTAAGTACCCCAAGGTATCTTAAGTTCCTGGAATTATGCAAAGTCACCCTTGACTCCCACACAATTTATCCAAAGTAAGTAAGCAATTTAGTTACATGACAACTACCTCTCTCTCTCTTTCTCTCTCTCTCTCTCTCTCTCTCTCTCTCTCTCTCTGTATATATATATATATATATATATACATATATATATAAATATATATATATATATATATATACATATATATATATATATATATATGTGTGTGTGTGTGTGTGTGCGCGTGTAAACTCTATACATGTGTGTGTATGTGTTTGTATATAATAGGCTGATATTTTAGCTCAGAGAGAGAGAGAGAGAGAGAGAGAGAGAGTGAGAGAGAGAGAGAGAGAGAGAGAGAGAGAGAGAGAGAGAGAGAGAAAGTAAATCTTTATTATTGCTTATATTATTTTTCAAAATGCAGATGAAAAATATATTCCTTCTTTTCCTTGATATGATGCACCGAGAATCCGGAAGATAAGAAAATACCACAAGTGAAATCTCCAACGTTTTTTCTGATCACTAGACACCTCCAACACTGATTTATTGCTCCCCTCTCTTCCCCTCTCATTCCCCTCTCATTCCTCTCCTTCCTCACCTCCGTCCAGTGTGGTAGATTGAATAAATAAAAAAATGAAGAAGAAGAAGAAGAAGAATTAGAAGAAAAAACAATAAATCTCAGGGTATAAAAAGAACTTCCTTGTAAGGGGAGGCGTTAGAAAGGTGGAGATGTATCTTTCAGAGAACAACACTTTCGTTGACTTCGAGCCAAGGTTCCATGTCAGGTAAACACGGGATGATTATATAAAATCCATGCACACACAAAAATGTATAATACATTGGATATTTCTCCATTACAGCCTATTTTCCATTTGCCTAAACATACACCGATTAGTTTGGTCCATTACTTACACATTCTACTCTTTCTTCACACACCCTATAACATTTAAATCACTGAAAAATTCTTCTTCACTCAAGGGGTTAACTGCAGCACTGTAATTATTCAGTGGCTACTCTCCTCTTGGTAAGGATAGAATAGACTCTTTAGCTATAGTAAGCAGCTCTTCTAGGAGGACACTCTTAAATCAAACCATTGTTCTCTAGTCTTAGGTAGCGCCATAGCCTCTGTACCATGGTGTTCAAGTGCCTTGGGTTAGAGTTCTCTTTCTTGAGGGTACACTCAGGCACATCATTTTTTTTTTTTTTTTGTTATTTCTTTTCCTCAATGGGATATTTTCCCTGTTGGGGCCCATGGGTTTATAGCATCATGTTTTTTTGAACAAGGGTTGTAGCTTAGCTAGTTTTATATATATATATATATATATATATACATATATATGTATATATATATATATATATATATATGTATATATATACATATATATGTATATATATATATATATATATATAAACATATGTGGAAAGCATACATTATTACACATAAAAAAATTTAATCATGAATTTGAATATATTACAAACATTTAGTTTGATGTAGGGGGATATCAACACCATCAGCGCACCAGACGTGGAGCAGTGCAGGCAATATTACTTAAGGTTCTTTGCAGCATTATTTCCTCCTCTAGTTGCAGCTACTTGATATCCTTCATCCCTTTTGCTGTCCAACTTCTTCCAACTTCTGCTTCAAGATGAAACTGATTGGCCTCACTGGTCCCTAAGAGCTCGGCTGTACAACAAACATTCAATCAAACAACAACAACAACAACAACAACAACAACAACAACAACAACAACATTTCGGTTTTAATTTATAAGTTTTGTTTATTCACTTATTTAATCATTTAATCGGATGAAGAAATATGAAAATTAAGTGAGAGAAATATTTGAATTTAAATAATATTATTATGAATAGATTTTAATATTATATATTAACTAATGAATATTATATATTAACTATTGAATATTATGAATATTATCCTTAAATATTAAATATCCTAAGTTTTATTCTTAAGTATGAAATATTATAAAACTCAAATAATTTTCTCAAATAGATATAAATATTATATAGTAACTATTGAACGTTATAGATATTTCTATTAGAAGTAATTATCATAGATATTTATTATTGAACATAAAATATTATAAATATTATTATTAATTATTACATACTATAACTATTAATTTCAAGTATGAAATAATATTATTATACTCCTTATCATAATTAGAAATGATAATGAGCAAAAGTATTTTCACCTTTTCATAATTTGCTGAATTATTGAAATATACAGATTGATAAAGTAATATTGCGAAAGTTATCATGAAAAAACATTGCAAAGGAATGTAAAAGATTCTAAGGCAATAATGTAAAGGATTTAATAAAATCAGAGGTCTAAGGATTGATAAAGCACTAAGGTAAAAGCATTGATAAGGGATTGATAAAAATGATAAGGTTTGAGTCTATTTGGCTCTCAAAGGGAAGGTATATATATATATATATATATATATATATCAAATAAGCCATATGGAGTAATACATTAAAGTCTGGATTCTCTTATCTGTATGCCAGTGACCATACCACTGGCGGAGTGGTATGGTCACTGGCATACAGATATCCTGGACGAGGGTTCAAATCCCGCCGGTCCGATATCATAGTCTTTGGGCGGTTCCGCCTTGGGCTCTGATCCCGAGGTCGTTTAGAGAATCCAGACTTTAATGTATTGATATATATGGCTTATCTGAAATATGAAAGAAACACGTTTAAATATGCAAAAACTTTATCATATATATATATATATATATATATGTGTGTGTGTGTGTGTGTGTGTGTGTGCGTATATATATATATATATATATATATTGTGGCAATACTGAGACACACTCTCTCTCTCTCTCTCTCTCTCTCTCTCCCTCTCTGCCGTACAAAATCTACTTCCTATTATCATATCAAATATCTCTCTCTCTCTCTCTCTCTCTCTCTCTCTCTCTCTCTCTCTCATGAGCGCCTTCCGTGAGGTAAACGTTGGATCCTGCATTATTGACGCTGCTGTAGGAGTCGAGTAAGCTATATATCCTTAAGGAATCCTGATATATCCTGCGGAATAATAACAAGAATATGTAGTCTGGTACTTTACAAATATATAATGACTGTTGTTTTCATTTTTAAATTCCAATTGAAAATGTGGTCGGTGTTTCAAATTCCAAGGTCAAAAAATCAAACTTGATTCTCCTAAATCCAAATTTTCACCAAATTAAACATTAAAATCAAAACCTCAGAAGATAGTGAAATTGGGATTTCAAATCACTTTACTTATTATTCAATAATTTGTTGAAGCATAAAAACGATTTATTCTAATTGATAATGATTTTAGAAAATATAAAATGGAAAAATATCGTTCGCTTCAATATATTTCATTTCATTTATCAAAAATAATTTATTTTTCTCTTTCTTTCTCAAAGATTTTGAAAACATAAAAGTAATTCTTTTGTGATATAGATCTTCAGAGATAATCTCTCTCTCTCTCTCTCTCTCTCTCTCTCTCTCTCTCATATTGTTTCCTTAACTTATTTTCATATCGATCTCTCTCATTGTGTTTTCCTAACCTATATTTCATACTCTCTCTCTCTCTCTCTCTCTCTCTCTCTCTCTCTCTGCTGTATAAAATCTACTTCCCATTATCATATCAAATCTCTCTCTCTCTCTCTCTCTCTCTCTCTCTCTCTCTCTCTACTGTATAAAATCTACTTCCCATTATCATATCAAATCTCTTTCTCTCTCTCTCTCTCTCTCTCTCTCTCTCTCTCTCTCTCAAGAGTCGTCTTCCGGAGCCAATGTTAGATCCTTCATTATTCACGCTGCTGTAGGAGCCGAGTAACCTATTTTTCATTAAGGAATCCTGACATATCCGCCGGAATAATAATAAAAATATATATTTTGGTATATCACAAACGTATCATTACTGTTGTTTTTATTTTGTTTTTAAATTCCAATTGAAAATGTGGTCGTTGGTTTAAATTCCAAGGTCAAAAAATCAAACTGGATTCTCCTAAATCCAAACTTATCACCAAAATTAAAAATTAAAATCAAAACTTCAGAAGATAATGAAATTGGGATTCCAAATGACTTTACTTATTACTCAATAATTTGTTGAAGCATAAAAACGATTTATTTTAATTGATAATGATATTAGAAAATAAAAAATGGAAAAATATTGTTCGCTTCTGCAATATATTTCATTTATCAAAAAGAATTCATTTTTCTCTTTCTTTCTCAAAGATTTTGAAAACATGAAAGTAATTATTTTGTTATATAGATCTTCAGAGATAATCTCTCTCTCTCTCTCTCTCTCTCTCTCTCTCTCTCTCTCATATTGTTTCCTTAACTTATTTTCATATCCATCTCTCTCATTGTGTTTTCCTAACCTATATTTCTCTCTCTCTCTCTCTCTCTCTCTCTCTCTCTCTCTCTCTCTCTCTCTCCAAAATTCCATGAAAAATAAACCCTCAATAAATGTATTCCATATTTCTATATTTCTATTCAATTAATCAGATTACAACACAAATAAAAATAAATATAAATGGATCTTCTTTTCCAGGTAAAAGAGACAAAACATTATAGAAAATATAAAAAATACCGTCTTTTAAACACTACAACTTTCATATATTTTAAATTCCCTGTTAAAATAACTTTGAGATTTCAAAAACCAAAATATATTATGTTCGTCTTGCGGATTATGAAAACCAGTTGGTATGTTTAAAATATATTTTGTTGAAAAGAGTAAATGTTTATTTGGATTTAAAATGTGACAGAGGGATTAGGGTAAAAAATAATCCAGAAAACACGTAGAATTTATCCAGTTTATGAGAACACAAATGAATCATGTTAGAATAAATTACAAAATTCGAAAAAATTCCATTAAACATTCATATATTTTTTTGTGTTGATAAGATTAAATTAATTAACAAAATCCCTGAAGAGGGAGTTAATCTTATTAACTAATTTTTATAAGAAACTGATTTACATAATAAATTCTAGAAGTTAAATGAAAAATCCTAAAATAAAATACTTAGCTAAGCAATAATTGATTAATTGAAGCAAATTCAGTTTCATAAAAAGGAATTATTATTATTATTATTATTATTATTTTTTCAATATTAAAACTTACTCGATAATCATGTAGCTGTCAACTCCGTTGCCCGACAGAATTCTACGGAAGGGATACGCCAGCGATCGCTATACAAGAGGGGGGTGTACTCACAAGCGCCACCTGTGGCCAGGTACTCGCAGTACTTCTTGTTGACACCACCTCAATTTTTCCTCTGTCGTGCTTCCGGCAAGACATTCATGGATACGCTTATAATTTTGGAGTCTTGTTCACCGGTTTTTGGTGAAGTATTGCTCTACAGATTTCAGCTTTCGCTATTCAGGAAGTTTTATTATTAGCTTAGCTAGCTTTTGGAATTAATTTGATTAATTATGGTGACGAAGAGAGTATGAACTCTCTTTCACCTTTAAATGGCCGACCCTTCCCTTAGACGGAAGTGTTGGTGTCTAAGAGAGTATAGACTCTCTTTCTTAATTTTGCTTAACAAAAGTTATAGATTTTTTTTTATCTCTCCGCCTTTTATAGGCCTCTTCGATTAACTTCCTTTTATTATAAACTTATTAAAATTAATTTTTATATTTGTTTATATTCGACCTTTCCTAATAGTAGGCGGTCTTTTCTTGGTACCGAAGTTAATTAACATTGAGCCCGTCATTTCGGTTTTACCTGTTAACATATTATGCTATTTTAATGTTTTTGAAAGAATTTCTTTGATAGTCTCGTACTGTTTTCAAAGTTGAACTAACGTTTTGTTTTGTCTCTGCAGTTGTTGACGTTCAGAACGTTCAACTTGCGCTCTATCGTTACGATAGAGAGAGAATTTTCACGGTGTCACGTTGCAGTAAGAGTAACCGTTTCTAGCGTTTTGTTCATTCTTTCTTAGCTTAATGGTTTTAATTCTAATAAAGGAACTTTTTATTTGGGAAATATTTCAGTTTTTTTCCTTAACAATAATATGTTTTAACGTATATATGATTGGGCTCTTCTCTCAGGTTCTAAGTCAAGAGAGAGAGAGAGAGAGAGAGATAGAGACGGAGGAGAGAGAGCTGGATAAACGTTTCGTTCAAGCGAGTAACGTTGTTATCGTTTTTGCTCTTCTCCCTAGTCTCTTTAGGGGAAGAAGGTAAACGTTTCTAGAGTTTTATTCTTGTTCTCAAGCTTTATGCGGTGAGAGATTTTAACGTAGTTTATTTGATCTAGTGTTTAGTCTCTTTCCAGCCACTGAATTATTTATCTTTCATTAGATTTTTCTGTTACATTGTAATTCTGTTTTCGCAATTACTAACTTTTAAGGAAGGATAGAATTGCGTGTTTCAGGTACAAACCACTTAAAGTTTCGAGTTCAGTGAAATAAGTGCAAACAGAAAATCAAAAGTGATAAGTGATTAGCGCAAAGTGTGTCAGTGTTGTGCGTGAGGGTACTTCTGTGCGTGCCAGTCGTCCTCCCAGTCCGGGACCTCTTGCAAGCTCCCAAGCCCAGGGGAGAAGCAATGTCGAAGGGCAA
>NC_090758.1:3364119-3366619 GCF_036898095.1 Palaemon carinicauda
CTTTACATTCATGCCCAACCCTCTATTTTTTACTACTCCCTTAACTGCCCCCAATACTTTGCATCCTTCATTCACTCTCTGACGTACATCTGCTTCCACTCCACCATTTGCTGCAACAACAGACCCCAAGTACTTAAACTGATCCACCTCCTCAAGTAACTCTCCATTCAACATGACATTCAACCTTGCACCGCCTTCCCTTTCTCGTACATCACATAACCTTACTCTTACCCACATTAACTCTCAACTTCCTTCTCTCACACACCCTTCCAAATTCTGTCACTAGTCGGTCAAGCGTCTCTTCTGTGTCTGCTACCAGTACAGTATCATCCTCAAACAACAACTGATTTACCTCCCATTCATGATCATTTTCGTCTACCAGTTTTAATCCTCGTCCAAGCACTCGAGCATTCACCTCTCTCACCACTCCATCAACACATAAGTTAAACAACCACGGCGACATCACACATCCCTGTCTCACCCCCACTCTCACCGGAAACCAATCGCTCACTTCATTTCCTATTCTAACACATGCTTTACTACCTTTGTAGAAACTTTTCACTGCTTGCAACAACCTTCCACCAACTCCATATAACCTCATCATATTCCACATTGCTTCCCTATCAACTCTATCATATGCTTTCTCCAGATCCATTAACGCAACATACACCTCCTTACCTTTTGCTAAATATTTCTCGCATATCTGCCTAAGTGTAAAAATCTGATTCATACAACCCCTACCTCTTCTAAAACCACCCTGTACTTCCAAAATTGCATTCTCTGTTTTATCCTTAATCCTATTAATCATTACTCTACCATACACTTTTCCAACTACACTCAACAAACTAATACTTCTTGAATTACAACACTCATGCTCATCTCCCTTACCCTTATATAGTGGTACAATACACGCACAAACCCAATCTACTGGTACCATTGACAACATAAAACACATATTAAACAATCTCACCAACCATTCAAGTACAGTCACACCCCCTTCCTTCAACATCTCAGCTTTCACACCATCCATACCAGTTGCTTTTCCTACTCTCGTTTCATCTATTGCTCTCCTCACTTCCTCTATTGTAATTTCTCTCTCATTCTCATCTCCCATCACTGGCACCTCAACACCTGGAACAGCAATTATATCTGCCTCCTTATTATCCTCAACTTCAGCAAACTTTCAAAATATTCCGCCCACCTTTTCCTTGCCTACTCTCCTTTTAACAACCTTCCATTTCCATCTTTCACTGTCTCTTCAATTCTTGCGCCAGCCTTCCTTACTCTCTTCACTTCTTTCCAAAACTTCTTCTTATTCTCTTCATATGACTGACCCAGTCCCTGACCCCACCTCAGGTCAGCTGCCCTCTTTGCCTCACGTACCTTGCGCTTTACTTCCACATTTTTCTCTCTATATTTTTCATACTTCTCTATACTATTACTCTGCAGCCATTCTTCAAAGCCCTCTTTTTCGCTTCCACTTTTACCTTCACTCCTTCATTCCACCATTCACTGCCCTTCCTCATGCTGCCTCCAAAAACCTTCTTGCCACATACATCACTTGCAATCCCAACAAAATTTTCTTTTGCTAACTTCCACTCCTCCTCTAAATTACCAGTTTCTCTTACTCTCACCTCGTCATATGCCATTTTCAACCTTTCCTGATATTTACTTTTTACCCCCGGTTTTATTAGCTCTTCAACCCTCACTAGCTCCCTTTTACATCCACCTACTCTATTCCCCCACTCTTTTGCTACAACTAATTTTCTTCTACCAAAAAATTATCAGACATACCGTTAGCCATACCCCTAAACACGTGCACGTCTTTCAATCTTCCAAACATTCTTTTAGTTATCAACACATGATCCATTAATGCCCTTTCTACTACTCTTCCATTTGCCACTCTTACCCATGTATACTTATTTTTATCTTTCTTTTTTAAAATGCTAGCACTTATTACCATCTCTTGTTCAACACACATATCTACCAGTCTCTCACCACTCTCATTTTCACCTGGTACGCCTTGCTTCCCATTGACACCTTCTACCTCTCCAGCGCCCACTCTAGCATTTAAGTCACCCATAACAACTACATAATTCCTTCTACCCAGTCCTTCTACACACCTAATTAATTCATTCCAGAACTCATTCCGCTCTTCTTTACTTTTCTCACTACCTGGCCCATATGCACTGACAAACGCCCAACATTCCCTACCCAACCTAACCCTTACCCACATTAACCTAGATGATATCTCCTTCCATTCCACTACTTTACCTGTCATCCATTCACTCAGCAATAAAGCCACACCCTCTCTCGATCTTACCTTTCAATCCAAGACACTCTACCAGACATTTCACCAAGCATCACTTCACCATTTCCTTTCATCTTTGTCTCACACAAGGCCAATACATCCAGCCTTCTACTTCTAAACATACTTCCAATCTCACATCTTTTGCTCTCTATCGTACTACGTCCACGCACATTCCAACACCCCAAAACT
>NC_090758.1:3389119-3396619 GCF_036898095.1 Palaemon carinicauda
TTCTTTCTGAATTATTTTTCAGTGTTTTTTCATGTAACTTTTTTAATGAAAAACATTATCATTTTAATATTAATATCAATCAAGAGTCATTTGAAGGAAAGCCAAAATCTATTATAATTTTTCTAATCTTCAAATATTTTACCATATGCTATATCCAATTATGACTAGAGCTGGTGTGGAGATTAATATTTTTATATGAGTACGTTGAAGACATCTCTCTCTCTCTCTCTCTCTCTCTCTCTCTCTCTGAGTTGTATCTGTGTGCCGGTGAGTGAATACATTTGTGCGACCCTAAAAATATCCTGTATTAACGCGGATAACAAAAGGCTATCGAGTGCAATATGGCTAAATGTTTTCGTGAATAGTCGGTGATTAGTTTGAGGTCAGTAAAGTGGGATAAAACGTCGGTATAGGAAAGATATTTTGTGAATTACTAAAAATCTGATCAAGATGTCGTATAATACAGGCAGCGCTTAGAGACATATCGCTGATCTAAGCAAAAGTAAATTCCATGAGTTGGCAAAACAAGAGCTCGACCGTCTGATAATAGAGGTCACTAGTAACTCCAACCAGTGTGAAGGAAAAATATTCGCAGACATATTGAAACAATATGGTCCAATAAACTGGAGCAAATCTGTGGAAAACCTCAACAAAATAATAGAAGGAATTCCTCAGAAGATCCAAGTGATAAAGAGACTTATAAAGAAAGTTTACATCAATAAACACATTCCATCAAAGAACAATAAGAAGTCCACTATGGTGAATATGCTGATTGATGCATTGGGAAAAAAGAATTCCAAAATGGTATAATACATGTAATATATGGTATTCCATTAATAATCCTCAAACATTGATTAGAAAATGTGATGTCTGCCATGTTCCAACACACCCTACATGTGCTGAAATACAGCAAAAAATTGAAAAATAAGGACACAAAGGTATTCTGCTCAACTTGCTTAGTCTGGATAGAACATATAATTAAATCGAGACTAAATCTGCAAATAGTTGAAGAAGAAGAAGAAGAAGAAGAAGAAGAAGAAGAAGAAGAAGAAGAAGAAGAAGAAGAAGAAGAAGAAGAAGAGAAAAATCAACAGGATATGTGTAAGGACGCAAAGGATATCATTGATATAACTGATGATGCCATCCAACAACATACTTATGAAGAAATAAACTATCAGATGGAAACAAATAATAGACCCAAGAGACTCTACCCGGACCTACATACTTTTAGGGAAGAGCAAGAACAAGAAAAAAAAAAAGAAAGATATAGTCTTCAATTTGCTGAAAAGAAGGAATTGCAAATTTGGCGAAAGATGCTACTACAAGCATCCAAAGATATGCCATAATTATGAAATATATGGTAAATGTGCGTATTTAGACGGATATGGGGACGAATGCAGAGATCTCCATCCAAAAATATGCAGAAACCTAAAAGAAGGAAAAGGATGCAGTTTCCACAAAAAAAGTCGATATATGCATCCTGCAATCATGAATGAAAGTAAGAAAACTCAGCAAACTGAAAAGAAAAATGAAAGCAAAAATGAAACAAAAAAAGAAACAAAAAAGCAGGCTGTGTATATACCGCGCTATACACCAAAAGCCCCAAGATATGAGGCCTATCAACCCAAATATACACTTTTAGAGCCCAACTACAAAGAATAGATCTATAATGCCAGGGGCTGGTGCAGATATGGGGATAATTGCAGGTATACACTAAGAAATAAATATGAAGGCGAAAGAGCAAATATAATAGAAAAATTGGATTTTATAATGGCGGAATTCCAGGAAATGAAGAAAAGAACATCATATCAGAACAGGAAGGAAGCATGGGAGAATCCATATTATTACCAATATTAAATAATAGGGATGAAACACAAACCATAATACTGATGAATGCAAAGGGTTTAGTCACGAGTAACTCTAAAAGGAAAATAGAGTTCTTAGAAGAACTAACCCAAATTGAAAAAAAAGATATACTGAATATAAGTGAAACATGTTATTCCCAGGAGACTGGCAGTGATGACCAGATAAAGGGTTTCCAAACTTATAGATCGGATAGAAAAAATAGGAATCAAGGGGGAACCGTAATATATGGAAGAGACATAAATCAAGGTAAAGTCTGTGAAAATTTGAATTTGAAAAAACTAGTGAATATTGTAGTTTACAGACCCCCAATTACTAAGGAGTTTGATATAATGATAGAAAAAATAGATGATATATGTTGAAACCATAAAGACTGGAATATACTCCTATCAAGAGATTTTAACTTCCCTTTCGTGGATTGGAAAGAACGGATAGAAGAAAGTGGTTTTATGTATACATATAAAAAAGAGAGTAATAGTAGCTCAGAAGATAAGAGGCAATTTAAAAAGCTTCAAGATATGCTATTAAAACATAATATGCAACAAATAAACCACATTCCAACAAGAAAGGATAATGTCCTAGATCTGGTATTTGTGAATGAGGTGAATTATGTTAAAGAAATAACTTTCGGATTTTACAAATTCCAATAAATAATATTTAGATTTAATAAAATGTTTAAATTCATTTGAATATTGTTCGTAGGAAGGATTAAGAAAAATTCTGAGATATTAAACTATATTGGGCTTAAAAGTGAAAATGTATTATTGCATTGAAAATGTCAGGGATTTTTTTGAAAAATCTTTTGAATGAGAAAATATGCTATTAAGTTTGTGAGAACATGCTAATATTAAAATTAGTTTTTGAAAGTGAAAATTTTTTTATTCTCGGTATGTTATTTGCTTATATATTTATAAAATTAATTCAATTCAGGAAATCCCTGAAGGGAAGATGAATGTTAATTATTATTAACGAAAATTGTTTACTGATTCATATAAGAAACTCTAGATAAGAAAATAAATTTAATAAACTTAAATATTTAAAAAATAATTTATTCCTTAAAGTAAAGTAAATTTAATAAATTCTTTTATGTTTACAAAATTAAGTCAATTTAGGAAATCCCTGAAGGGAAGATAAACATTAATGATTTTTAATAAAAAAAAAAATATTTACTGATAACTATAATAAACTCTAATTAAGAAAATAAATTTAATAAACTTAAATACTTGAAAAATAATTTATTCCTTAAGATAAAGGTAGTTTCATAAATTTTTATGTTTACAAAATTAAGTTAGTTTAGGAAGTTCATGAAGGATAGATGAATATCAATGAATTTTTAAAGAAATTATTGATTGATTCATATATGAAACTCTAGATAAGAAAACGAATTTAATGAACTTATATACTTAAAAATCATTTATTCCTTAAAGTAAAAGCATGTTTCATAAATCAAAATTATTCCAATTACCTGGAACTTCGATTATAAACCAAAAGTGATTTTACATTCTAAACCCCATTCAATAAACAAACCCAGTAATGAAAACCAGTTCACCAGAGCAAATATATATCATAAAACGAAATCAGTTTCCCAATTCAGAAATAAATTTGGTAAACATGATTGTTTTTGTAAACGTAAACTTCAACAATAAACCAAAACGAATCCTATAAACTAAATAAAATCAATAAACCAAAATGTAATAAATAAAACAAAGTCAGTTCCATAAAAACAAATTTAGTTGCTTTCTATGCAAAAGATACCGAACATCAGATATTGATCGATGGCTTCTCGAGGTTGAGAGAGAGAGAGAGAGAGAGAGAGAGAGAGAGAGAGAGAGTCTTCGTAGTTTTTCCCTACGGCCGAAAGGGGAATCGAATTTCTTTTGGCTGGGGTCCATCATCAAGATGATGTATAGGGTTCAGAGAGAGAGAGAGAGAGAGAGAGAGAGAGAGAGATTTGAGGTGATGTTAGTTAGACATACAGAGAGAGAGAGAGAGAGAGAGAGAGAGAGAGAGAGAGAGTTCTCGTATTTTTTCCCAACGGCAAAAGGGGAATCGAATTTCTTTTACCTGGGGTCCATCATCAAGATGAAGGATAGGGTTCTTTCAGAGAGAGAGAGAGAGAGAGAGAGAGAGAGAGAGAGAGAGAGAATGGTTCATCCCGTTTTGGATAATAAACTTGGATTAGAATTTCCTGAAGGATATAAATGTGGAGTGGAGAAAAGTTAATAATAACGAAACATGATATGAAGAAGGAAAACATGGAAGAATAATAGAGAAACTACAATACTAGGGAAATATGATGGAATTATATGAATAACTGAAAAGAGCAGTAATATCAGGACAATTCCATATACAAGAAAAATACATTAGAAGAAAATTGATGCAAGCAAGAAAAATATATATTAAGAATAGGGTAAATTAAATAGAATAATCTAAACATATGAAGCTTGTGAAGAAGTAGATTAAAGTGAATTAAAATGGAGAATTAGACAGAAGATAAAATTAATCAATGTAAAATAAATATAAATTGCAATTTATATAAATAAAAAGTATCACCTATGAAAAATATAGGGTTCAGATAATATAGTTTTCGAAGATAAAGTATTATGAAAGAGTTTGCGATATTAACGTATATTTTGCTTAAAAGTATTTTTTTTTTTTTTGAAAAATAATTTGAATTGCAAAATATGGTATGAGGTTTGTGAGAACACAGAAAAGGCTAGTATTAAAATAGTTACTGATTTTTTTCTTTTTATTTGGGAAATTGCTTTAGAATCTATATACAGCTGAAGTTTATTATATTAAGGAATATATAATTATTGTAAACTAAATAAAATATACTAAAAATTTAAAATAGTTTCTTTAACATAAGCACATATCAAACCACATATCCTCCTTTTTATGAAAATCAACATAACACTTCGGTCATTCATACAGTAACTTTCATCACCGTAGATTTATACATCTGAGCTATTACTGCTTCAATTTATTCCCCTTCGGAAAGCTTCTTTCATCAATACGTGACAATAGAGGTAGACACAACAACTGATAATATAAAAATCTTTGAAACATTCGTGAAAGGATGATTGTTGACTCTCTCGTCTTGTGTAAAGACGAACATGGAGCCTATGTGCTTCCTCATGGAATCTTAGAAATTAAACTTGAGGGTTTTACTAAGGCCACTTAGAAATGGACCTTAAGAATTCCTTAAGGAGACTCAAAGATGAAGCTTGAAGACTTCTTTAAGGCTACTTAGAGATGGTGCCTAAGGACGTCTCTAAGACCACTACAAGATGGAGCTTTAGAACATCTTTAAGGAGAATAAAAAATGGTGCATTAAGACATCCTTAATGCCCCTCATAGATGAAGCCTAAGGTTCTCTATAAGACCACTATAAGATAGAGCCATAGGATTACCTTAAGGACACCCAAAATTGGAGCCTGAAGACTTCGTAAAAGACTTTTATATATATATATATATATATATATATATATACAGAGAGAGAGAGAGAGAGAGAGAGAGAGAGAGAGAGAGAGAGAGAGTACAAGGACGTCTCTAACACTACTTAAAGATGGAGCTTTAGAACATCCTAAAGGAGCGTCAAAGATAGATCCTGAAGACTTCCTTAATGCCACTCATAGATGGAGCCTAAGGTCCTTTATAAAACTACTATAAGATGGAGCCATAAAACTACCTTAAGAACACTCAAAGATGGATCCTGAAGACCTCCTATAGGACACTTAGAGATGTTGCCTAAGAACGGCTATAAGGGCAATAGACGGAGCATGCCGATTTCTGCAATTACACTTAGAAATGGAGTCTAAGGACATCTCTAAGATTAATTGAAGTTAGAACCTTAGAATTTTGTTAAAAGTGTTATGACTTTCACAAGGAGAATAAAAGATAAAACCAGGGGAACTGGTGAAGAACACCTAAATGTGGAGCCTATGGACTTCCCTTAGGACACTTTGAGTCTTTGGATATGCCTACGTACACTTAAAGATGGAACCCTAGAACTTTAAAAAGGATTGAGCTCGAGGACTTATCTAAGGACACATAAAATTGGAGCCTAAGGACTTGTCAACGGACACTTAGGTACAAAGCCTTAGTTAGGACTTGCAGAAGAACACTTCAGAAAGATCATAAAGACTTCCCCTAGTTTACTTAAAGACTTTAGCAATGCCATTTAAAGCTGTAACCTAAGTAATTCCTAATTACTTTTCCAACGAGATACATTATAACCGGGTTCCAAGCGAGATTTCATACTATTTATTTTGACATCTATCGTGCCTAATGGAGTAATTAAATATATATATATATATATATATATATATACGTATATATACGTATATATATTTATATATATATATATATATATATATATATTGCTGTTTTTGACTTGTTATAGATTCTTATAAAAAACACGCATAATTATTTCTTTTATTAATTTAGTCTGTATATGAAAACAATATTAAAGGAAGCTCTTTGATTGGGGGCCATAGCTAGGTAGGGTATTATTATTATTATTATTATTATTATTATTATTATTATTATTATTATTATTATTATTATTATTATTATTATTATTATTACCTCCAATCTGTTGTTTCTTTTTCTCTCCTTTCCTCGTTATTACTCTTCCCCCTTTCAGTCTTTCATTCTACGATGGATGGCAAGAGTTTAATAATTAAGCTTCCTGGAGAACAATGGCAACTCACTTGTTGCGCAAAACTTTTTTTTGACGACTATTGTTTTTTTATTTGTTGTCTATGTTTAATTCATTGCAGGCTTTAGAGTTACTTTTCAATTCAGAGTATAATCCTGAAACTCAGTAGTGAATAGAATTGTGTTTGGGAACAATACTTGATGTTATCTTAAATAATTTCCTTCAAAGTAAAAATATCTGGGAAATCGAGAAATTAAACGTTACATGATGAGAGATGTGGCACATCTGCTCCACCTTCTGCCACATCTCTGTATTCAGTAACTAACGCTTCAATGGACGATGGATCGAAATATATGTGGCAACCCTTCCTAATCCTCTTGACTCTTCTTCATGAACCCCAAAGAAGGAATTCAGATGCTCCCTCCTATTCCATCATTCCTCTGTGTTCCTCCATATCCATCTCAGGCAAAAGCAAAGTCAGCCTTTGTTGCCCTGAGGTCAGGAGGCAAAGACTCAAAGCAGTGAGTGTGTCGCAATTTTGATCCTACATATTTGCAGAGCGACGATATTAAATGTTTGTTGGTTAAATAAGGTTTAGAGTCAGTTTTTAAATTGATGTACATTATATCAATTTTAGAGAGAGAGAGAGAGAGAGAGAGAGAGAGAGAGAGAGAGAGAGAGCATTGTCTTAAAACTTTATCCTCATATGTACTCTCAAAAATACGTATCAAATTGATATACAATGTATCAATTTAAGAGAGAGAGAGAGAGAGAGAGAGAGAGAGAGAGAGAGAGAGAGAGAGAGAATCCACCCAGCATTGTCCTTGAATTTCTTCCCCAAAACCGAACAATAGAGAAAAACAAAAAAGTCTTCTCTTGGCAAATTTTTCTTCAGGAAATAAAATTTGACAGGGGGGCTATTGATATGGGGTTTGGAGGGGGGTCGGAGGCCATTGGTTCAAGAAACCCCCCCC
>NC_090758.1:3401619-3411303 GCF_036898095.1 Palaemon carinicauda
TCGTTCACGCGACGTTCACGCGATGGCACGAAATTGGCATGCGTAGTTCACAAGAAGTTCATGACACGTTCACGCGAGTTCCCTCATCATTCCGCATCGTTTCCGCATCGTTCACGCCAGTTCACGCCAGTTCACGAATTGGCCACTCCATATAAAAACGGGGCTTCTCCAACCCGAGGACATTCTTGGATTGGCTTCGGAAGAGACAACAATGCTTTCTGTCAGAGACACCATTGCATTGAGGAGAAGAAACGTATCTTTTTCGTTTGTATTTTTTGTTGCCGTTTATTTTTGTTTCAATAAGAAAGCATTTGATTTACATATAAATAGCAGACATAAAATATGTACAAGTATTAAGAAAACATTTTTTTTTACATTAAAAGCAGCAAACATAAAAAGTTTTTAGGCTGTTGATTTTAAGGTAATAGAGAAAAAAGTGTGTTGAAATAAGAAATCATTTTATTTTTACATTAAAACAGCAAACAGAAAAAATTTGTTTTGCCCTTCATTTTAAGGTAATAAAGAAGAAGTATGTTGATGAAATAAAACATCATTTTATTTTTACATTCAAACAGCAAACTTAAAAATTTCTAGGGTTTATTTTTCAGTTCATTTTTATTTAAAACAAAAGTTTTGGGTCTTGATTGGTAATAGAGGAAAATAAGTGTGTGCATGAAATAAGACATCATTTTATTTTTACATTCAAACAGCAAATATAAACAATTATTAGGTTTATATTTTTCTTTCCTTTTCATTATTTTTTTTTCGTTTCCTTTTTGTTTCTCTTCATTATAAAGTTATAGAAATAGTTTGAAATAAGACATCATTTTATTTTTACATTCAAACAGCAAATATAAAAATTTATTAGGTTTATTTTTCTTTCCTTTTCATTAATATTTTCGTTTCCTTTTTGATTCTCTTCATTATAAAGTTATAAAAATAGTTTGAAATAAGATATAATTTTTTTTTCACATTAAACCAGCAAATATGAAAATTCATTAGGTTTATTTTTCTTTCCTTTTCATTAATTTTTTCGTTTCCTTTTTGTTTCTCTTCATTATAAAGTTATAGAAATAGTCTGAAATAAGACATCAATTTATTTTTACATTCAAACAGCAAATATAAACAATTATTAGGTTTATATTTTTCTTTCCTTTTCATTAATTTTTTCGTTTCCTTTTTGTTTCTCCTCATTATAAAGTTATAGAAATAGTTTGAAATAAGATATCATTTTTTTTCCACAATGAAACAGCAATTATAAAAATTTATTAGGTTTATTTTTCTTTCCTTTCCATTAATATTTTCGTTTCCTTTTTGTTTCTCTTCATTATAAAGTTCACGCCACTTCCCGCATCGTTCACTCCAGTTCACTCCAGTTCACGCCAGTTCCCGCACTGTTCACTCCAGTTCACTCCAGTTGGTGCATCGTTCACGACTATTTCACGGCCATTTAGTGCGTGCCAATGCGTGCCACAAACTTTAAACATATCAAAGTTTTGGGCCCGCATGGCACGCATTGGTACGCTCGGGCACGCGAGTTCCCGCACTGTTCACGACATTTTCACGGCTCGTTCACGCGAGTTCGCGCATCAATGCGTGCCAGTGCGTGCCACGAATGCGTGCAAGTGTCAGGGGGGCTTAAGGCCAAAGGAGAGAAAAGGCTGAAGAGAGAAAAACACTACTCGGGTCGTCGGGGGGTGACAAAAACGTGCCTACAAAAAAGGGTATTGATTCTCTTCCCTTTCTTGACGATCCTCTAAAGATATGTTGGCATTAATGAGGTCTTCCTTGAAACATTCTTCTTTATTATGTGAAAGTATTTTTTTTTTTTTTCTCTCTCTCTCTCTCTCTCTCTCTCTCTCTCTCTCTCTCTCTCTCTCTATATATATATATATATATATATGTATATGCATATATGCATATATATATATATATATATGTATATACATATATATATATATATATATATACATATATATGTATATATAACTGTATATATATCTATATATATATAAATATATATATATATATATATATATATTCTAATATAATTATAAATATATATATATATATATATATATATAAACATATATATATATATATATATATATATAAATATACATATATGTGGGTGTGTGTACACGGAAACACTAAAATCCATTTAAAATTTCCCCATATACTTCCAATATATTATTTTTAATAATTAAAACATTGCCCTGAATCTATACTTAGTCAATTCTCTGAAAATAAAAAATATTCAATCCTTTCTACATTTTGTTTATCCATTTTAATTGCGAAATAATTACTACTTAAAATACAGTAGTATTTATATCGTCTCTTCCCCCCCCCCTCTCTCTCTCTCTTTCTCTCTCTATCTCTCTCTCTCTCTCTCTCTCTCTCTCTCTCTCTCTCTCTCTCTCTCTATCAAGGGCAGTTCATCCTTAAAGAGACTGTATCTTTTATCACTTCAGAGGTCAAACATTTTAACATGTAATATATTCGGTCTCTATATTTGTTTATTTGCAGAAGCGTTTTATTTTTTAATAGATTCTTTATAATTGTTCAAAATCTTTTTACAATTTACTTTCTTTTACCTGTATTTGTATTTTTATTCTTCTAATAGTTTACTGTTTTTCTTTTAAATATATATCATGTGAATTATAGATTGATATTATATGATAGATATAGATAAATATACAGATATAAGGTTTATTATTATTATTATTATTATTATTATTATTATTATTATTTTTTATTAATAGCCAGGCTACAACCCTAGTTGGAAAAGCCAGATGCTATAAGCCCAAGAGCTCCAATAGGGAAAAATAGCCCAGTGAGGTATGGGAATAAGGAAATAAATAAAAGATGATATAAAATTAACAATAAATCATTCTACAAAACAGTAACAACGTCAAAACAGATACATTATTATTATTATTATTATTATTATTATTATTATTATTATTATTATTATTATTACTTGCTAAGCCACAACCCCAGTTGGAAAAGCAGGACACTATACCGCCCAGGGGGCCGAAAAGGGGAAAATAGCCCACCGAGGAAAAGAAACAAGGAAAAATAAAATATTTTAAGAAGAGTAACAACATAAATATTTCCTATATAAACTATAAAACTTTAACAAAACAAGAGGAAAAGAAATTACATGGAATAGTGTGCCCGGGTGTACACTCAAGCAAGAGAACTCTAACCCAAGTCAGTGAAAGACCATGGTACAGAGTCTATGGTGCTACCCAAAACTAGAGAACAATAGTTCGATTTTGATTTTGATATCATATAAACATTAAAAAGAATTATGTCCAAATGTTACAAAAAAAAAAAATTGCTGCAACTTTGAACTTTTGAAGTTCTACTGATTCAACTACCCGATTAGGCAGATCGTTCCACATCTTGGTCACACTTGGGATAAAACTTCTAGAATACTGAGTAGTATTGAGCCTCGAGATGGAGAAGGCCTGGCTATTAGAATTAACTGCCTGCCTAGTATTACGAACAGGATGGAATTGTCCAGGAAGATCTGAATGTAAAGGAAGGTCAGAGTTATGAAAAATCTTATGCAACATGCATAATGAACTAATTGAACGATGGTGCCTGAGATTAATATCTAGACCAGGAATAAGAAATTTAATAGACTGGAAGTTTCTGTCCAACAAATTAAGATAAGAATCCGCAGCTGAAGACCAGAGAGGAGAACAATACTCGAAACAAGGTAGAATGAAAGAATTAAAACACTTGATCACCGAAAATCTTGAAAGACTTTTTCAATAAGCCAGATTTTTTTGCAATTGAAGAAGACACAGACCAAATGTGTTTCTCTAAAGTAAATTTGCTGTTGGGAATTACACCTAAAATTTTTAAAGAGTCATAAAAATTTAAAGAAACTTTATCAATACTGAGATCCAGATGATGAGGAGCCACCTTCCTTGACCTACTTACAATCAAACTTTAAGATTTTTAGGATTCAACTTCATACCCCATGATTTACGCCATGCACTAATTTTAGCTAGATCTCTATTAAGGGATTCTATTTGAACACGATGTTGTGTTGATATTTATCAATATTAACTCATTAGGGGTAATTTGAATGAATTACTACCAATTGTGTCACGTGGTGGGCCAGGAAGTCGGGTAAAAGTCGCTGGTAAGAGACTGATGTCTCGCCAGGTAAATCCTAGAACAGCTGATTAGCGGTTAGGTTCCTATTTCTTTTATGGTCTCTCGTGGAATGGTTGGTTTCGATCTGGCCTTTTATTAGAAGAGGCCAGCGTTCGATCCAAGTATGAGGTAGAAATTTATTTCTATTTGAACACATGGTTGTGTTGAGATATATATATATAAATATATATATATATATATATATATATATATATTTATATTTTATATATATATATATATATATATGTGTGTGTATGTGTGTGTGTGTCTGTGTGCTTCTGTGTTTAGAGGATGGTCGCTGGTACCTTAGCAGCACCAGCCAAATTCGGCTGGGAGGAGGGAAGAGAGGAAAAATCCCCCTTTGTTCCTTTTATTTGTAGGCTACCTCCCAAAATTGGGTGAAGTGCCATGATAAAAAGATGTGTGTATCTGTATATGAGTGTGTGTGTGTGTATGCGTATCTTTCATGTATAAAATGTATACAACCTAAAAAGAACCTTTACAGAAAAGTCACCAAATTTCAATATTACCTCCTCATTTATTTTCACTACGCCATAAAAGCAGGTTTTTACGGGCCAAACAAATCGTCTTTTATTTTAAGAGTTTTTGCCATCTCATAAAGGCTTTATGTAAGGTAATTTCCTCTTAGATAAAAGATGAAGGACAAAGGATAATCTGAGTTTTAATAAGGAACGTTAAGTTGGAAAAAAAGTAATTTTTTCCTTTTAGTGGACACGATAATGATAAGATAGAAATGGGGGAATGATAAAAAAAAAAAATAATAATAATAATCTTGCCTCAGTTCCAAGTGGCATAACTCCTAACATTAGCATGTCATAAGCTTGTGAAGGACCGTGGTAGAGTGATGTCATAATAATGCCGCAAGAATGTCCTTAGGATGTCCTTACGATGTCCTTAGGAAGTCCCAATTCCTGACATTAGATCGAGGAAACCTATAATCTCCCATCTCCTAATAGGATATGACGTCCGTTGTCTGGTTGGCAGACTTAATAATGCTCTCACGTTTAATTATATATCTCTGACTATGAACTGGAAGAGAGAGAGAGAGAGAGAGAGAGAGAGAGAGAGAGAGAGAGAGAGAGAGAGATTCTATAATTATAAAGAAAGATGTTTCATAAAGGTAATTAATGTTCAGGGCATTAGTGGTCACGAAAACCAGGGGAGTCTGCCCCGCACTCTTTCACCTTATTTAATCAATATATCACCCTTAATTTCCACTCCTCTAATGTTTGTCGTAGGTAATATGCATTAAAGCGAATAAAAGAAGTGGGCATACCCACTGGCTATATCTGCAAATTCATTATTAACAGAAACCATAATAGTTCCAAACTCGCAAGGAAAAAATAGTCTCTGTTATAGTGAGAAGAATATAAAAAGGGAGCAGACCCATTTGCCTTTTTGTTATGCTAAGATAAGATAAGCAATGTAGATGACTGAAAAGATATCTAGTGACGCCTACAGTAAACTCAGGGAGGAGCACCAGGTGTTGGTAACGACAGTTTCCTTAACTAGGTAGTTCTGTGAGAACTAATAATTGGTTGAAAGCTTGCTAAATACCCCTTGATAATTTAGTTATCTTTCCTTCTTTAAGTTGTTTAAAAGGTTAGAGGTAACTTGGTAAGTAAAAGGCTTCAGTATCCCGTAAGCAACGAGTGTGTATACATAGTTCTTTCTTGACTTACTGTTTAGTGTGTACAGTATATTATGATGTCACCAAAACTGATATTGTTTAAATTCTCTTATATTTTCATGATAATTTAGAATGTAAAGTTCTACAGATTTATAGAAACCTAATTTTAAGTCTTATACAAATGAAGCCTTGCTCACCCCGTTAAATTTCCTACATCTCCCCTTTTCTACTTGACCATACTTTGTATTTAGGATGAGTATAAGTTTTAACTCTATAGATTTATACAGAAATACCTTTGCTTACGTAGATGGAAGCGGCTCTCATATCAATACTTCACAAGTTATACATAATATCAGGTTAAGTGAAAAACATATTAATAAAATTGAACTTTTATAATGACTGAAAATACCTATAAAATCTGTAGGAAAACTGAATAATTAATTAATTCATTACTTTCATCGCGATGCAAGATGAAAGTATCTTGAAAAGAGGCGGATGGCAACCACGCGCGTCGTCGAATAACTTCGCTGGTGCATATGGTAACTTAAGTTCTGCTTAGACCTAAATTTTGAAGTATAAACGCTTAAATAATTAATAATAGAGCTAAATACTTAATCAAGTAAGTAGATTCCCTCAAAGTGACAGAAGTTGGAAATATCTTAAATGGAGGAAACGGCATCCACACTCCCACAGTAAAATTATTCATCTGGTGCATGTGGCAACTTGGGCTCCGCTCAGACTTGAAGTTTGATCACAAAAAGAGAAAAAAGGAGCAAAATATTGCCTCATTTGCACTAAGTTCTCATCCCATCTTAAATTAAAGAAGAGATATTCTTCTTAACTTCGTCCTTCATCGGGAATTGAAAAGTCTTAGACTTCCTGCCGGAGTTACAGCATCATCTCCCTCGGTGCCAGGATGAATAATGCATCACCGGCAATTCGAGGAATTACGTTGCAGGATGTCGCTTTGCGACATTTTTTTACTGCGATTATAATGGAAAAAAAGTTATTATTTTCTTTGTCAAGTGGAGTTTAAGTATTTGAGGCAGGGTAAATAAAGTTGGTAAAACTTATAAAAGTTATGAATGTGTAATTAAGTTTTTACGGTAATTTAACCAAGATATATCAGTCCATATTCAATTGTATTATACATGTATAAGCATATTCATATATATATATATATATATATATATCTATCTATCTATCTATCTATCTATCTATCTATCTATATATATATATATATATATATATATAAAGAGAGAGAGAGAGAGAGAGAGAGAGAGAGAGAGAGAGAGATATGGAAATATATATACTGTACCCTCCTTACCCCCTCCTCACCCTCACCCTCCTCCCTCCCATCCCCTTCCTCCCTCCCCTCCCCCCTTTCTACCCCCCACCCCCCTCCGGACTCTCCTTTCTCCGAAACTTGACCGAAATATCCATTGTTCATTTTAAGAAAAAACTTCCAAAGACAATGCTGGATGTTGATTAGCTCTCTCTCTCTCTCTCTCTCTCCTCTCTCTCTCTCTCTCTCTCTCTCTGCAAAATATCTAAGAAATTTAATAAGGTAAATGCATATATTCATAATACTTAGTTTGAAGTCCGAATGTCCGATAAACAATTGAATTTACATGGCAAATGATATCTAGATAATTATGTCAAAAGATCTATGGAAAGAATTAAAATCAAAACACAGAAAAAATGAAACAAAAATAATATAAATTACTCAAAACACGAACAGAAAAGACTAATAATAATAATAATAATAATAATAATAATAATAATAATAATAATAATAATAATAATAATAATAATAATCCTTTCCCTCTATCAGTATATTCTTATATTTCCCTTCTACAGTATTTACCAATTCCCATTTCCCCCTGTATCATTATTTCTCCTTTCCTTTGCATCTTTCTCCAGCCTTCCCATTGGAGGACCCTCCCGCCCACCACCCACCCCCACCACGCCAAAAGGCGTGAAGTCCTAACGACAATTATGGTCCTTAGGAAAGTCCCTAAGGAACCACCCGTCAATGTTTCCGGGCGGGCGCGTTGGGAGAACCAGTCATGGTTTCATTTATGTATGAAAATCGTTTATGAAATTAATATATAAATCGAAAATGGAATTATTAAATACATAAATAAATAAAAAAGGAAAAGGAATAGTTTAATAAAATAAGAAGAATGATTAAATATATATTAAATAAAAGTATTCACTTGACTTGATTCAGGTCTGTAGTTGGGTTGGTGAGTGCCTGGATGGGAACCAACTTCCGGAAGAAAATTCCCTTGCACTATATTAAGTCAATGCATGGGTCTTGCGACCTCACTCCAGAGATTTTTACATAAAATAAATAAATCTTGGATGAATACATAGGATTATATAATGATGACGCAGAAACATCAACTTTGATAATAACATTAACAACAAGTGAGCAAGTCCTGAACGCGGACATGGTCCTCGTAGAGGACATACCTCCGCCAAGGTGACCTAGAGCGCCATATGTCCTAGAATCATGAATTGATGTGACTTCGACCTTCACATGACCTTGACCTTCACGTGACCTTCAAGTGACCTTGACCTTCACGTGACCTTGACCTTCACATGACCTTGGCTTCAAGTGACCTTGATCTTCAAATGTACTTGACCTTCACGTGACCTTGACCTTCAGGTGACCTTGACCTTCACGTGACCTTGACCTTCACGTGACCTTGACCTTCAAGTGACCTGCTTGACTTTTGACCTTCAAGTGATCTTTGTTCATTTGCCACTGATACTTAATATGACATTGATATAATGCACCAATATGACCTTGACCTTTGACCTTTATAAATTTGAACATCACCCATGGGTTGCGCCTGGACTAGGACTTCCCTGTTGGCTTATGCAAAAGTCAGTGCTTTATTTCTGTCTCTTGATATGGCCACTTATGTCATAGTGACACCAGTGACCCCTGTGACCTTGACCTTGGGGTGACCTTGACCAAAATTTAATCAGTTCTTCCATACACATTGGGGAACTACTTGGCCAAGTTTGAAGTGATTCCGTGTAGAAATGTGGCCTCTACGTTGTCCACAGACAGACAGACAAACAGAGAAACAAACAAACAAACAAACCGAACCGAAAACATAACCTCCTGGCGGAGGTAATAACTTTAATAATAAAAAGATAATGATACTAAAAAGTAGGCTTAATTAAGATATGTAAAAATACATTTGGACTTAATGTTAAAAAATGAAAAAAAAAAATAAACCAAAATAATTTTATGAAAAGATTTAGGGAAATTTCCAGCAATCTTTATGTTAATTGCTGGATATTAAAGTAAATGGGGATATTATTAAAAGGAAATAACCATTTGTTTTCAAGATAAAGAGAAGACTTTACCATGGGATTTGGGGCTAATGTTCGTATTGATTCTTAGAAGCATAATCATATATATATATATATATATACGTATATATATATATATATATACGTATATATATATATAAATATACGTATATATATATATATATATACACGTGTATATATATATATATATATATGTGTGCGTGTATATATATCTATATATATACGTATATATATATATATATATAGGTATATATATATATATATATTTATATATATATATATATATATACATTTATATATATATATATATATATATGTGTGTGTGTGTGTGTGTATGTATGTATGTATGTATGTATATGCAAAATAACAAAATTAACAACTGCAGCAATTTTCTGGTCCACTGCCTGATATAGGCTTCAAACTTGTCCTTATGTCCGGAAAGAAATAGAGAGGAATAAGAGATACACACTTTTAATGCCAAGGAAAAAAGAAAAGAAAAGAAAAAT
>NC_090758.1:3414303-3435774 GCF_036898095.1 Palaemon carinicauda
CAGCCCTTTCTTAGAAAGGCAAGGGCGGGTCCATCAGGACGACATGGCTATCTCACCCAAAAATAGATTTTTCGCTTCGCTCAAAATCCGTTTTTTGGGCTCAAGCCATGTCGTCCTGATGGAAGTGTACCAGAGCATTACTGTATCTGTGGATTCTCAGAACGTGCCGTACTCCCCGGAGATATTTATTCCCGGTCGACTAGACCTAGAGACCTAAGATGTTACCGTTATACATCTTTTCAACTAACTATAAACTATGTTAGAGCTTCCTGCCCCCTACAGGGAAGAGTCCTACTAGACTCTGGAAAGTCTCGAAGAGTACATATATCTATGTATGAATACCAGGCAAGCTAATATAGTGGTCTCGCCCTATATTAAGTAAAGCATAGTTTGTATAGAACCACTGCGTCAATATATTGACCAGTAATCCGCACAATACTTGTATTGGACAAAGGTTTATATCCGCATAGGAAGAAACTAATAAAACCGCCCTCGTCCCTTTATGGGACGGAGTCCTCCCATTAGGGGACTTACATAAACCAATGCAACATAGCTTGCAAAACAGAACAATTCTATCAGAATTATCCCAGATAAGATACATAGAATTAAAATGCTCAATTATACCAATAAATTGACACAGGTGAAAGAGACGCAAGGTTCTCAAGAACAAGTTTATTGACAGATAATAAACAGACAGGTTAACAACAAATATATATATTTATATAAAAGAGGGTAACCCAAAACTTTAAGCATAAGTATGATAGTAAACAGAACTTGTTTATCTGAAAGAAAAACCATTAAACACCACTTTAATGAGATACCAAGGTATCAAGTCATAAAAAATCTGTATTACAAATCAATCACATTAGCGTTAGAAACGCTTGGCACACATGTCTGAACTTATGCAAGGTTCACCTTTGAAAGAAGGAACAGTCTATATGGGCACTTGGTGCCCTTATTTAGTTTGTAGTACAGTATGTACCTACACACTCACCCTGGACTTAATCGTCCCAATTAAGACCACTGTTCCTCGCAGAGTTAAACAGTAGGGTTAACTACACGACCCACTGCTACCACAGATCTCTTAAGTTCCTCTACTTGCTTCGCATAGTGGCGAAAGAACACCCTGGAAGACTTCCAGCCCGTGTATGAACGGAGATGTTCAAAATCCATACAATTAAAGAAATTTAGGGATGAGGCAACTTTCCTCGGATCGTGACCTGCGGGTGTACTGTCAGGATCCGCTCTGCGAATAAAATATGTCATTTTCGCTCTGAGTTGATTCAGAGATAAATTTGAGCCTGATGTTTCTCCCCTGAATAGTTGACTACCCTTGAAGTCTGAAGTTCTACGAAGATAGACCTTTAGGCATTCTACTGGACATAGAGATGCATCTTCTTTCAGAGGGCAGATTCTCCAGGGACCCCACCTGTTGGTGGGTAACTCATTCTTGGCGAGAAACGTAGGATCCGGAAACAGGTTCAGCTCCCCCCCATCCAGGAACTGAACACGACCTGCCTCTCTCGAGAGGGCTACGATCTCACTAACCCTGGCCCCGGACGCGAGTGCAAATAGGAAAATAACTTTTTGCGTCAAATCCTTTAACGCACATTCTTCATTGCTCAACAAGGAGGCGAAATGAAGAACTTTGTCTAAAGACCATGAGATGGGCTTTGGAGGTGCTGAAGGTCTGAGCCTAGCGCAGGCTTTCGGAACTTTATTAAAGATCTCGTTACCTAGGTCGATCTGGAAGGCAAATAAAATGGGTCTCATCAAAGCCGATTTACACACTGAAATCGTGTTAGCTGCCAATCCTTGGCCATGGAGGTGGATGAAGAAAGATAAGCAGAAATCTGTTGAGATCTCCTGCGGATTCTTTGCCTTTACAAAGGCCACCCATTTTCTCCAAGATGACTCATATTGCCTTCTAGTCGATTTGCACTTGTATTCCTCTAGGAAGTCTATGCTGGCTTTCGAAATCCCGAAGCGCTTTCTCACTGCTAGGGCGAGAAAATCATGAGCTGCAGGGTCTGGGTTTTCTGTAATGAAGCGCAGACAGTCGACTTCTGGACTCGCTGGGTCAGAACTGGATGTGGTAGCGGCACGAACTTCATCTGTAGTTCCAACGCCAAGGGGAACCACATACTGTTCGCCCACTTGTGGGCCACTATTGCCGCTACCCCCCTTGAAGGATCTCAGTTTGTTGAGGACCCTCAACAGAAGGTTGTGAGGAGGGAACAGATAAATTCTGGACCATCTGTTCCAGTCGAGGGACATTGCGTCCACTGCTTCCGCTAAGGGGTCCTCGTACGGGGACACGTACAGGGGCAACTTCTTGTTGTCTTTCGTCGCAAAGAGGTCTATTTGCAGTTCTGGGACTTGATTCAGAATGAAGGAAAATGATCCTGCGTCTAAGGACCATTCCGACTCTATCGGTGTGAACCTGGATAGAGCGTCCGCTGTCACATTGCGGACCTCCTTGGAGGTGAACTGCCGACAGGTACCACTTCTTCTTTTCCGCCAATCGGAAAATGGCTAACATCACTTGGTTGAGAGGTGGTGACCTCGACCCTTGTCGATTCAAGCATCTCACAACCACCTCGCTGTCTGTCACCAATCTTATGTGGATCGAGTGACGCGGGGAGACTTTCTTTAAGGTAAGGAGCACTGCCATAGCTTCTAAAAAGTTTATATGAAAGGTCCTGAATAGCTTGGACCAAGTCCCCTGGACTTTTTTCCGATGAGAGTGACCTCCCCATCCCTCCTTTGAGGCGTCTGAGTGAATCGTCATCGACGGGGGAGGTGGCTGAAGAAGAACCGACTTCTTTAGATGTCTGGCTTGGGACCAAGGTCTGAGAAGAGTACGTAGCCGAGGCGGCACTGGTCTTCTCAGGTCTCTTGGCGCGTTTGATGCATACCTTCTCCAAACTCCGGTTGCATCCTTTAGCTGTGCTCTTAGCACTGGGTCTGTCACTGAAGCAAACTGGAGAGAGCCTAGTACCCTATCCTGTTTGCGTCTTGATATCCTTTCGGAATCTAGAAGTCTCTTGACAGAGCCCGCTATCTCCTTCCTTTTCTTCATTGGGATGGAGAAACTGTGTGACAAAAGGTCCCAGTGGATTCCCAGCCACTGGAACTTTTGGGATGGAGAAAGTCGAGACTTTTTCTTGTTGATCTTGAAGCCTAGGTACTCTAGGAACTGGATCACCTGACTGGAAGCTTGCAAGCATTCGGTCTCGGATGCTGCCCACACCAGCCAGTCGTCCAGGTAGGCTACTACCTGAATTCCCTTTAGGCGTAATTGTTTGAGAGCTGCGCTCGCAAGCTTCGTGAAAATCCTTGGGGCTATGTTTAGCCCGAATGGCATGGCTCTGAAGGCGTACAGTTTCCGTTGTAGCCTGAACCCTAGGTAGGGGGAGAGTCGACGGCTGATTGGAATGTGCCAATAGGCGTCTGACAAGTCTATAGAGACTGAGTATGCCCTCTTGGGCAGTAAGGTCCTTATGTGTTGCAGTGTTAGCATCTTGAATTTGCAATTCACTATGAACTTGTTGAGTGGTGACAAGTCCAGAATGACTCTGAGCTTTTCCGAGTCTTTCTTGGGAACACAAAACAGCCTCCCTTGGAATTTGATGGACTTCACCTTTCGGATCACATTTTTCTCCAACAGTTCTTGAACGTACTCCTCCAAAATGGGGGTGGAGTGTTGGAAAAACCGAAGGCATGGGGGTGGAGTGCTGTACCAGCTCCAACCCAGTCCATTCTTGAGTAGGCTTTGGGCCCAGGGATCGAAGGTCCAGCGATCCCAAAATTTCATCAGTCTCCCTCCTACCGGCATCATTTCACTTGGACTGCCGTCCTGAGGTCTTGCCTCCCTGACCACGACCACCTCTGAATCCCCTTCCCCTTGAGGGGCGCCTAGACGAGCCTCTGGCTGCTCCTCTAGGTTTTGCACGAAAGGAAGAAGACTGTCCTTCGAACGTTGGGGCGAATGTGGTTGACTGACCTGGCACAGCCTGGGGTACCCACTGAAAGGCAGTCGGGGTTTGTGCCACCATCTGGGGCACTGGAGGCAAAGGCAATTGCAGTTGCTGTTGCTGTCTATAAGGCTTGGCTGGCCTAAATGGTAGCCTAGTCTTCATATTCTTCCTCTTTGGTTGAGGACCCTCATCCGGGGAAGATTTTCTTTTGATAGCCAGGCCCCACTTCTGGAGAAGATTTCTATTCTCCACGGCGGCCTTATCAACAACCTCTTTGACCACATCGGTAGGGAAAAGGTCTTTTCCCCAAATGTTGGAGGAGATTAACTTCCTTGGCTCGTGTCTCACCGAAGCCCCGGTGAACACGAACTCCCTGCAAGCTCTCCTTGCCTTGACGAAGCTATAAAGGTCCTTCGTCACTGTGGCTAAGTGAGACTTAGCCACTACCATGAACATTTCATGGACCTTGGGGTCACTTGCCATCGTCTCGAGAGTAGTCTGATGAGACATTGAGGCAGCCAGTCTTTCTTTTGTCTCGAACTCTCTTCGTAAAAGAGATTCGGACAGCTTGGGGAGGTCCTCGCCGAATTGCCGTCCGGCAATATCAGCCTCCAACTTTCCCACTGAGAATGTTAGATGGACATCCTTCCAGTCTTTGTGGTCCATAGGTAGAGCCAGCGACAATGGTTTACACTCCTCCAGGGAGGGGCAAGGCTTGCCGGCCTCGACTGCCTTTAGGACAGCCGCAAACCCTTTCTGTAAAAAGGGGAAGGCTCTATCAGGAGAGGACACAAACGAAGGGAGCTTCTTGCTCAATGCAGCTACCTTCGAATTCGAGAAGCCCCTCTCTTTCATCGAGGATGAAAGTAGGGCTTGAGCCTTAGCGTGGTCCATAACAATGACCTCCTTCGGCTCTGTCTCCTCCCTTGAAGCTGGTTCTTTTCTCAGCCGGACATAGCAGTCCGGATATGATGCCTTGCTGGGCCAGAATTCTACCTCCTCTAGGGGAACTGAACCCAGCTTATCCGAGATGACGATCTTTCCAGTCGTCATCGGCATGTGCTCAGCATACCTCCATGGGTTAGCATCTGAGCATATGGGAAGGTCTTTCACATTGAGCCTTTTCCCGGGGCCCATGTGATTCTGCCAGGGACTGCATACGCAGTTCCATTGCAGCCGCCTTCTCCTGATTCTCCTTCTGCATTTGTTGGATCATTCCAACAATCGAAGAGAGGGCCTGTCCCAGTTCTACTGGGAGGCCAGCCGATGTTGAGGGGATAGGCTCCGGCATCTGAACCGGAGTAGCCGACACCTCGTCGACCTCATCCTCTACGACATCCGGGGTTTGAACTTGATCCTGACCTTCTGCAAGGAGGTCTTCTTCCAAACGTTCGTCCAGGTCAGACATCCTGTCACACAACTGGATGTCTTGCATCGCATCTGCGACTTCCTCGTCCACCTGGACTTGATCTTGAAGGATCTCCTCTTGAGGCTGGGGAATCACTGCCTCAGCTGATGCCTGGGGAAAAAGATACGCCCTCATCTTCTCACTTGGAAGATAAGGGCCAGAGGTGTTCTTCTTGAAGCCCCTTACCCAAGTACGAAGCTTTTCCCTAGCTATATCCCTTGATTCCGCCGTTCTAGGGGAATCAAAAGCCTCAGTAATCAGGTTAGTGCATACAGTACATACCTGAGGGTCCCAATACTGGAGATCATCCTTGGAGACAGCGCATGCTGCGTGTCTCCTACAACACTCATGTCCGCAGAGGTTCTTGCTGCGGACATTGCAGAAAACATTTCCGCACTTCGGAGGGTCCTCCTGTAAAGAGAAGAAATTTCCATGAGTATCAAGTGAACTATGTATCACTGGATATGCATAGTATAGCATAACAATTCATAAATGAAAGACACACACTTGTGTTTCCCTCACAACCCATTGTTGCAGCCTTCCAGATAATAAAATCAAAATGGTTTATCTCTACTAGAGTAGCCAATGCAAGGTTTCCAGAGGAAACAGGTGGAGCTCACACCTAGGCAATGATTTTAAAAATCCTGGATAATAGACGGGGAAGAACTCTGCTTCCTGTCTGAGGGCAACAGCAAAGGGCTGTGTAAGAAAACACAATAGTGTTAGAAGATACAGTGCTGTACCTAAACTTTTACTATAGTTTTCTTCTTACTGTATATGCTATACAGAAGAATACTAGTACAGTATAGGAGGATGTGTGCCGGCCTGCCTTTGCCGGCCGGCACACACCACAATTAGCTTTAAAGTATACTACTTAACAGCTATAGGGCGGCAGCCCTCTGGTTCAAATGCCTGTGCCGGTGGCAGCAGCTGCCGGCCAGCAACAGCCAGTGTTGGCCGGCAATGATTGCCGGCCAGTAACTACACAAGGTAGTACCCAGCTGCCGGCCACACTCTTGGTGACCGGCAGACAAGGACTGACATAAGCCGGCCGGCAAAGGTACAAGACCGATGCCAGCCGGCAGCAAAAGAACCAGAAGACTACACCTGCCCGGCTGCCGGCCTCATAGGCCGGCAGCCGGGACAGGTACAGCACTAGAAGAAAATAGAATGGATGCCGGGATAAGAGTGTACACAACCCCCCAAGCCCGGCAACCGAAAGAGTGCATATAAGGAAGGGGAGAAACTTAATTCAGGCTTCCTTGACCAATGCCGTCCGGCTCTGCCGGCGGGCATGGATGAGGGACCAAGAGAGGTCCGGGCAGCACTCGAAAACATAAGACCCTTGCCGTCCAGCATCTCTGCCGGCCGGCAATGGGCTTAGTCAATCCATATCCCAACCTATACTAGGTCCAGAAGTAGAATGATATACGGTACAGTAATACCCCTGCCGGCCAGCTCTGCCGGCCGGCAAGGTACAGTACAGTAATGGCTAGGCCATTACGGAGATAGAGGGGGAAGGGACAAGAGGGTCCTGCCAACCTTGCTTTAGTGACAGATCACCCGCAGCCAAGAACTTTGTCTTAGCCTAAGGGAGATCTAAGGGAAAGGGCCAGCGCAGTAGTATAATACCTGCCAGCTTCCAGAGCACCAAAGCAAGGAAGGCGTTGCTACTCCCAAGGGAAGATTTATCCTCCCCGAGAACAGCAACAGGACTTAGTCTGGTCGATCACACAAGAAGGAATCATAACTACAGAAACCTTCGATAGTGACCTAAGGGAGCTCAGCTCCCTTTGTAAGTGTTAGGTCAGCGAGGGAGACTCTGCCCCAAGCCAAACAACACGGACTCAGACTAAAAACTCCGTTGTTCTGTCCCTCTTTGAACCAGACTCAGCTGGAACAGGAAGGTACAGTAATACCCTAGTATAGTTTTATCGAAAATAAATTCGGAAAAAACCACTTAGGGATAAGCCCAAGGCTTAAACAGAGGGAAAGGGATTGCATACCTTCTCCGAAGAAAAGAAAGCAACCGGGGAGTATAATAAAGTATACTAAGGCTCCATAAGCAATTAGCCTAGGCACCAAGAGAATCGATTACCTAATTCACCGAAACTCTCACGTATACAATCTTGGAAATATTCCACACAGTCTAAAATGTATAAAATATAGCCTAAAGCTTCAATAAAATTTTAATTACACTCGGAAAAACCAAAATCATGCATTAAGTACTAGGACCAAACGACTAGGCTACATGGCCTAGCGTAGGCCAGAATGGCGAATACTTCGCCAAATAATACTAAGCACGAAAGGAAATCCTATGTAAAGCTAAATAGCTAAATTTTATTAAGCAAAACAACCAGGAATGTCACTCTGACTAACTAATTTATACCTAGCGAGTGACAGTGTCCAGGACACCTCTGGTAGGCTACGGCTCTTGTATCAAAGATTAATCCTATTAATCACTCAAAATTTTACCAAGAGCCTACATTTATACATAACAGACACTATACTCAACTTATCCGAGGCCAACGAAGACGAAGAAGCCATGAAAAGCTGAATAAATCCAAGATTTGCGAGAAAAACAGGAAAAAACACCGAGTTGTTAAGCTACGCAAAAAGGAATACAGATGGCGCCAGGATTGGCGCCAGGCACGCATACGAATCGGGGGATAGGGAAGCCTTGGGAGCGGCTCCCCTTTTTCTTTCCCGAATTCGTATCTCGTCAATCTCCCTCCTACGAGACGAATCTCTGTTCAGGTCGTAGATTGCCATGTGACGTGTCTAGAATACGTCCTCTGATATGTCGCGATATCCCTTTCACGAGGGATACTCGCTCCAGGAGTTAGAATTCTGGTACCTTAAGGTAAATTCTCTGGGAATATCGCCGTAGTTGTAATATACCCTAGGAAGCTACCCTATAGGAACTTCCATCAGGACGACATGGCTTGAGCCCAAAAATATATATATATATATTCATATATATATGAATATATATATATATATATATATATATATGTATATATATATATATATATATATAGATATATATATATATATATATATATAAAAACATATATATATATATATATATACATACATATATAATTATATATATGTATATATACATTATATTTATATACATATATATATATATATATATATATACATTTTATATATATATAGTTATATATATGTATATATACATTATACATATATATATATATATATATAAATATATATATATATATGCATATATACAGTAGGAATATATATATATATATATATATATATTTATATATATATGTATATATATAGATAAATATACATTATATATATATATATATATATATGTATATATATATATTTATATATACATATATATATATATATATATTTATATATTTATATATAAATATATATATATATATATATATAATATATATATACAGTATATATATATATATATATATACATATATATGTATATATATATATATATATATGTATATATATACATATATATATATATATATTATACATATATATATATATATATATACACATTGTTTATATATATATATATATGTATATATATACATATATATATATATATATATATATGGGTATATGTGTGTGTATGTGTGTATGTATCAGCCATTATTCCTGCTTTGTCCATTACTTTAAGTTTAACTATGCTCTACTTGAGTGACCCTTGCCAATTTGAGCATTGTGGTAGTACTCACACCTGTGTATTTAAAGAGCTTGTTCTCGGGGCCAAATTGTTTATTTTGCAAGTCAGACCTGCTTTTTTGTTTTGTTTTTGTTATGTTAAGAGTGTGGAGCTTTGGGTCGTCATCTGGAACAATCACGCATCTTGTAAATGGTGTTTGTCATGTTGAGGTGGCCTGGCATTTTGCTGTAAGCCAGAGCGTTGTGCTATATTAGTATCGACATTTCTAACAGATCGGCCTGTATCATGACAGACCACGTCCAGGCAGCTCCGTGCATTAACTGGCTATCATGATATGTTGGAGAACAAACGAACTTGAGCTCAGATGGAAATCTGCAAAAAAATATCCAAAATTCCACCAGAGTTCGTGTTTGTATTCAGACTGTGACTAATCAACTGAAATACCGGTTTGATTGCCAGACGTTTGGCTGTGACCCCAAGACTAACTCTTAGACGCCACCAGAAGAGGCTGGCATTTGGTCATGCACACCTGGAAGTGAATGTCGAGGGTGGTTCGTGTATACTCTTCTATGACTAGTCCAGATTTTTTGCATTGGACGACAGACACCTGATATTATGGAGGTCCCATGAAGTTTATATATTCACTTTTTCCTTTCTTCACTATGCTATTTTCCCAGTTAGAGCCCTGCGCCTTATAGCATCCTACTTTTCCAGCTATGGTTGTAGTTTATCTAGTAATAATAACAATAATAATAATAATATTAACGATATTAATGGTGATAATAATAATGATAATAATAATAATGATGATAATAATGATAATAATAATAATAATGATATTAATAATAATAATAATAATAATAATAATAATGATAATAATAATAATAATAATAATAATAATAATAATAACGATATTGATAATAATAATAATAATAATAATAATATAACAATAATAATAATAATAATAATAATAATAATAATAATAATAATATATCATGAGTTATTTAAGATATATAGAATGAAATCTCAAATATTCGAGCTCCAAACATATCACAACACACAATAATAACACAAACATAACATGTCCTTCAATTCATTGCAAACCATGCACTTGAGTTCATCTGTAATACAAACAGATAAGGATTTTCAATTGAATGATAACGATGCTTGTTGCAAGATTCAAGAGCCTCTGGCATCCTGCCATTTGCTGCAATATTTCAGAATGCTGGACAGGATTTCATTTGATCAAAGGGAATAAAGGATTAGTCGGAATTACATTGCGATTATTGGATTGAGGCTGGGGACTTTGTGGGGGACTGTGTGAGGGACTGTGTTGGGGACTGTGTGGGGGACTGTTTGAGGGACTGTGTTGGGGACTGTGTGGGGGACTGTGTGAGGGACTGTGTTGGGGACTGTGTTGGCGACTGTGGGGAACATGACACGGTTCGATTTTCATGAGGTGTGTGTATGTGTATATATACATATATACATATATATATATATATATATATATTATATATATATATTATATATATAAATATATATATATATATATATATATATAAATATATTATATATATATATATATATGTGTGTGTGTGTGTTTGTGTGTGTGTGTGTGCGTGTATATACGCACACACACACACACACATATATATATATATATATATATATAGTAATATAGATCTTCTTGCCTCTTCTAGGCAATTGCTTTTGCTTTTGGTGAGAAAGAGAGAGAGAGAGAGAGAGAGAGAGAGAGAGAGAGAGAGAGTATATGTAAACATATATCTCTCATCAGCTACGTCCCAAGCATGTATAAACAGACAGACATATCCAATCCTTTCTTTTGAACTATTCCATAAAATAAGTTCACATTCAAGTGTGTATCTCCAATAACCTGGGATCGCCTCAAAAACACAGATATGAAGAATCAAACGAAACCGCCTTCGCTCTTTGATCTCGAATCGATAACCAGATAAAGGTGCTAAGACAAGATTTATATCACTCGTAAAATCACACTTGGGATAGGATATCTAGTGTCTATGGTTTGATTTCGCACATTTGTAATGTTTACCCTTTTTTATGTTTGTTGGGTGCGTTCTTTTCGTTTATAAAGGACTGTTACTATTATATCTTCGTGGTATCCTCTCTCTCTCTCTCTCTCTCTCTCTCTCTCTCTCTCTCTCTCTCTCTTAAATCGGACGTGGGTCTTGGAATTGAAGCCATTGAGCACCTGAAGGTTTTAGTGAAGTACTTCTTCTACCATCTGTATATATATATATTATATATATAATATATATATATATATATATACCTCGACTATTTACCAAAATCATAATCCAATTATTATTATTATTATTATTATTATTATCATTATTATTATTATTATTATTATTATTATTATTATTATTATTATTATTATTACAATAAAAGGAACTATCCCGAAATCCCTCTGTTCCACAAATGTCAAAGAATTCCAAAGTCTTCAAAAGCCGTTGAAAAGCCTCCAGAGCAGGAATCTTTGAAAGGACTTGCAAATTGCATATCACTTACAAAGACAACTTTCAATCCTTCTGGGAACCAGCATATTTTGCTGCATAAGTCGCTAACATTTAGAGGAATTGGCACGTGGAGTATTCCACAAAGAGAGAGAGAGAGAGAGAGAGAGAGAGAGAGAGATCCACAAACGTCTCCGTCGAGAGGTAGCGTCTTCAAGACTCGTAGAGAGAGAGAGAGAGAGAGAGAGAGAGAGATTCATTTCCCTTGCTCCATGATGGGGTGATGTATAGAGTTCTAACGTCAAATTTAAGACGGAGATATATAGTGACGGCAGTCAGATTAAATGAGAGAGAGAGAGAGAGAGAGAGAGAGAGAGAGAGAGAGAGCTGTATGATGTATGTTCCTGGATTCTTTAGCACCCATTCTGCCCGGGTAAGCTTGCAAGTGTAGACTTCTCTCATATAGGGTTATTACAGACTATACCTGTAACCTATGATTTTCTTTCTGAATTATTTTTCAGTGTTTTTTCATGTAACTTTTTTAATGAAAAACATTATCATTTTAATATTAATATCAATCAAGAGTCATTTGAAGGAAAGCAAAAATCTATTATAATTTTTCTAATCTTCAAATATTTTACCATATGCTATATCCAATTATGACTAGAGCTGGTGTGGAGATTAATATTTTTATATGAGTACGTTGAAGACATCTCTCTCTCTCTCTCTCTCCTCTCTCTCTCTCTCTCTCTCTGAGTTGTATCTGTGTGCCGGTGAGTGAATACATTTGTGCGACCCTAAAAATATCCTGATTTAACACGGATAACAAAAGGCTATCGAGTGCAATATAGCTACATGTTTTCGTGAATAGTCGGTGATTAGTTTGAGGTCAGTAAAGTGGGATAAAACGTCGGTATAGGAAAGATATTTTGTGAATTACTAAAAATCTGATCAAGATGTCGTATAATACAGGCAGCGCTTTGAGACATATCGCTGATCTTAGCAAAAGTAAATTCCAGGAGTTGGCAAAACAAGAGTTCGAATGTCTGATAATAGAGGTCACTAGTAACTCCAACCTGTGTGAAGGAAAAATATTCGCAGACATATTGAAACAATATGGTCCAATAAACTGGAGCAAATCAGCGGAAAACCTCAGCAAAATAATAGAAGGAATTCCTCAGAAGATCCAAGTGATAAAGAGACTTATAAAGAAAGTTTACATCAATAAACACATTCCATCAAAGAACAATAAGAAGTCCACTATGGTGAATATGCTGATTGATGCATTGGGAAAAAAGAATGCCAAAATGGTATAATACATGTAATATATGGTATTCCATTAATAATCCTCGAAAATTGATTAGAAAATGTGATGTCTGCCATGTTCCAACACACCCTACATGTGCTGAAATACAGCAAAAAATTGAAAAATAAAGACACAAAGGTATTCTGCTCAACTTGCTTAGTCTGGATAGAACATATAATTAAATCGAGACTAAATCTGCAAATAGTTGAAGAAGAAGAAGAAGAAGAAGAAGAAGAAGAAGAAGAAGAAGAAGAAGAAGAAGAAGAAGAAGAAGAAGAAGAAGAGAAAAATCAACAGGATATGTGTAAGGACGCAAAGGATATCATTGATATAACTGATGATGCCATCCAACAACATACTTATGAAGAAATAAACTATCAGATGGAAACAAATAATAGACCCAAGAGACTCTACCCGGACCTACATACTTTTAGGGAAGAGCAAGAACAAGAAAAAAAAAAGAAAGATATAGTCTTCAATTTGCTGAAAAGAAGGAATTGCAAATTTGGCGAAAGATGCTACTACAAGCATCCAAAGATATGCCATAATTATGAAATATATGGTAAATGTGCGTATTTAGACGGATATGGGGACGAATGCAGAGATCTCCATCCAAAAATATGCAGAAACCTAAAAGAAGGAAAAGGATGCAGTTTCCACAAAAAAGTCGATATATGCATCCTGCAATCATGAATGAAAGTAAGAAAACTCAGCAAACTGAAAAGAATAATGAAAGCAAAAATGAAACAAAAAAAGAAACAAAAAAGCAGGCTGTGTATATACCGCGCTATACACCAAAAGCCCCAAGATATGAGGCCTATCAACCCAAATATACACTTTTAGAGCCCAACTACAAAGAATAGATCTATAATGCCAGGGGCTGGTGCAGATATGGGGATAATTGCAGGTATACACTAAGAAATAAATATGAAGGCGAAAGAGCAAATATAATAGAAAAATTGGATTTTATAATGGCGGAATTCCAGGAAATGAAGAAAAGAACATCATATCAGAACAGGAAGGAAGCATGGGAGAATCCATATTATTACCAATATTAAATAATAGGGATGAAACACAAACCATAATACTGATGAATGCAAAGGGTTTAGTCACGAGTAACTCTAAAAGGAAAATAGAGTTCTTAGAAGAACTAACCCAAATTGAAAAAAAAGATATACTGAATATAAGTGAAACATGTTATTCCCAGGAGACTGGCAGTGATGACCAGATAAAGGGTTTCCAAACTTATAGATCGGATAGAAAAAATAGGAATCAAGGGGGAACCGTAATATATGGAAGAGACATAAATCAAGGTAAAGTCTGTGAAAATTTGAATTTGAAAAAACTAGTGAATATTGTAGTTTACAGACCCCCAATTACTAAGGAGTTTGATATAATGATAGAAAAAATAGATGATATATGTTGAAACCATAAAGACTGGAATATACTCCTATCAAGAGATTTTAACTTCCCTTTCGTGGATTGGAAAGAACGGATAGAAGAAAGTGGTTTTATGTATACATATAAAAAAGAGAGTAATAGTAGCTCAGAAGATAAGAGGCAATTTAAAAAGCTTCAAGATATGCTATTAAAACATAATATGCAACAAATAAACCACATTCCAACAAGAAAGGGATAATGTCCTAGATCTGGTATTTGTGAATGAGGTGAATTATGTTAAAGAAATAACTTTCGGATTTTACAAATTCCAATAAATAATATTTAGATTTAATAAAATGTTTAAATTCATTTGAATATTGTTCGTAGGAAGGATTAAGAAAAATTCTGAGATATTAAACTATATTGGGCTTAAAAGTGAAAATGTATTATTGCATTGAAAATGTCAGGGATTTTTTTGAAAAATCTTTTGAATAAGAAAATATGCTATTAAGTTTGTGAGAACATGCTAATATTAAAATTAGTTTTTGAAAGTGAAAATTTTTTTATTCTCGGTATGTTATTTGCTTATATATTTATAAAATTAAGTCAATTCAGGAAATCCATGCAGGGAAGATGAATGGTAATTATTATTAACGAAAATTGTTTACTGATTCATATAAGAAACTCTAGATAAGAAAATAAATTTAATAAACTTAAATATTCAAAAAATAATTCATTTCTTAAAGTAAAGTAAATTTAATAAATTCTTTTATGTTTACAAAATTGAGTCAATTTAGTAAATCCCTGAAGGGAAGATGAATATTAATGATTTTTAATAAAAAAAAATATTTACTGATAACTATAATAAACTCTAATTAAGAAAATAAATTTGATAAACTTAAATACTTAAGAAATAATTTATTCCTTGAAGTAAAGGTAGTTTCATAAATTTTTATGTTTACAAAATTAAGTTAGTTTAGGAAGTTCATGAAGGATAGATGAATATCAATGAATTTTTAAAGAAATTATTGATTGATTCATATATGAAACTCTAGATAAAAAAACGAATTTAATGAACTTATATACTTAAAAATCATTTATTCCTTAAAGTAAAAGCATGTTTCATAAATCAGAATTATTCCAATTACCTGGAACTTTGATTATAATCCAAAACTGATTTTACATCCTAAACCCAATTCAATAAACAAACCCAGTTATAAAAACCAGTTCGCCAGAGCAAATATATATCATAAAACGAAATCAGTTTCCCAATTCATAAATAGATTTTGTAAACATGATAGTTTTTGTAAACGTAAACCTCAACAATAAACCAAAATGAATCCTATAAACTAAATAAAAACCAATAAACCAAAATATAATAAATAAATCAAAGTCAGTTCCATGAAACCAAATGAAGTTGCTCTATATGCAAAAGATACCGAACGTCAGATATTGATCGATGGCTTCTCGAGGTTAAGAGAGAGAGAGAGAGAGAGAGAGAGAGAGAGAGAGAGAGAGAGAGAGAGATATTAGTCTTCGTAGTTTTTTCCTACGGCCAAAACGGGAATCGAATTTCTTTTGCCTGGGGTCCATCATCAAGATGAAGGATAGGGTTCTTTCTGAGAGAGAGAGAGAGAGAGAGAGAGAGAGAGAGAGAGAGAGAGAGAAGATGGTTCAGTTCGTGTGGAGTAATAGACTTGGATAAGAATTTCGTGAAGGATAGAAATGTGGAGTGGAGAAAAGTTAATAATAACGAAACACGATATGAAGAAGGAAAACATAGAAGAATAATAGAGAAACTACAATACTAGGAGAATATGATGGAATAACATGAATTACTAAAGAGAGCAGTTATAACAGGACAATTTCATATGCAAGAAAATATACATTACACGGAAGGTGATGCAAGATAAATAGAAGTTATTAATAGAATAGAATAAATTAAATAATCTAAACATATGAAGCTAATAAACAAGTAAAAGGAAAGTGAATTAAACCGGAAAATTAGTGAAAAGTTAAGAGTAAAATTTATCCAATAAATATAATTTAGATTTATATGAATAAAAAGTATTCACCTATGAAAAATATATGGTTAAGATTGTAAAGTTTTAGAAGATGAAATATTTTGAAAATGTAATACTAACCACTGAAAACATAAGAATTTTGATTTGGGATATTGCAATAGAATTCAAATCTAGTTGAAGTTAAATAGATTTGAGAATATATGATTATTGTAAATCAAATCAAATATACTAATAGCAGAAAATAGTTTCTTCAAAATAACCACTTATCAAACCACATATCCTCCCCTGTATGAAAATTAGTATAATTCTTCGTTCATTCATACAGTAGCATTTATCAACTGTAATTTTATACACCAGAGCTAACACTTCTTCAACTTATTTTCCTTAGAGAAAGAGCATAAGGACGTCCTCTAAGACCATTTGAAGTTGGGGCCTTAGAACATCCTTAAATGGAGTCAAAGATGGAGCCTGATGACTTCTTCAAGTCCAGGGAAAGAGCCCAAGGACCTGTCTAAGGCCACTTAAAGATGGAGTCTTAGAATATTTTTAAGGGGAGTCAAAGATGGAGCTTGAAGATTTCCTTAATGCCACTCATAGATGGAGCCAAAGATCCCCTATAAGACCACTATACGATGGAGCCATAAAACTACCTCAAGAAAACCCACAGATGGAGTCTAAGGACTTCATAAAGGACACTTAGAGATGGTGCCTAGGAATGTCTCTAAAGCAATAGAAAATGGGGCCTTAGGACTTTCTAAAGGACACTCATTAATGGAGCATGAAGATTTACCTAAAGGCTTTTAGAAATGGAGCTTAAGGATATCTCTAAGGTAAATTAAAGATGTAACCTTAGAATTTTGTCAAAAGTGTTATGACTTTCACAAGGAGAATAAAAGATAAAACCAGGGGAATTGGTGAAGGACACCTAAATGTGGAGCCTAAGGACTTCCCCTAGGACACTTTGAGTCTTTGGATATGACTACGTACACTTAAAGGTGGAACCTTAGAACTTTAAAAAGGATTGAGCTTGAGGAGTTCCCTAAGGACAGATAAAAGGGAGCCAAAGGACTTTCCACAGTACACATAGGTATAAAGCCTTAGTTAGAACTTGTAGAAAGACATTTCAGAAGGATCTTAAGGAATTCCCTCAGGTTACTTAAAATATGGAGTTTTTAGACTTTAGCCAAGCCATTTTAGCTGTAACCAAAATAATTCCTAAGTACTTCTCCCAGAGATACATTACAACAGGGTTCTAATCAAGATTCATACTATTTATTTTGACATCTATCGTGACTAAAGGAGCGAATTTATTAAAGAAAAAAAAAGTATTTTTAGATTCTTATAAAAACACGTATAATTTCCCAGTAATTTAATCAGTATATGAAAACAATATAAGGGTTTACCATGAATTAATTCAGTTAAGATGGAATAATCGATTTAAAAAAAGATAAAGTGCCTCATTGTACATATGCCTGAAGCATATCATTCTATGCCCCAAAAGTTTGACCTTTTTAGTTGCATTTTCTCTAGACTTCTGCCAGTCAAACATATATCACACACACAATCCAAAGATAAGTTAATTCTAGTGATCAAATAAATTTTCTTATTCAAATATCATTTATCTATTTAATCATGTATTTATTTTTTTTTTTAAAATGGTTATTTGTCATTTGATTAGCTCGCCTAAACAATTAATACTCTGTCTTCTACTGCAATGGAGATGTAATATATCGTTGGAAAATGTATAAAATAAATGAATGATTTATTATAATGAAAATCTAGTCCAAAAAATGTTCCATAAAATAGATTCTCTTCATATACCATTCAAGACATACTTGCCTCACAAAATCCTAAGTCCTTATAGAAATACATTGTTAAAATGTATAACAACAGATACATACTGAGTTTTTCTTTTGTAAAACTCTTAGTTTTATAAGTTGTCGAGATTTTTCAGAAGGAAACATTTTTAATGGATTTGGACAAAAGGAGAAAAAACGACAGCAGGCTTATGGACCCATATAAGTAAGATGGAGGTCTTTTGTGTTTTTGTTTATCTATGGTGTATAGGCCTAATGATTTGGTCAATTTCTATTCATTTTGATTCAGTGGTTCGAAGGACCTGTGGCTACTACTCCAAATACAATTGATAAAAATGATATTATTATTATTATTATTTTTATTATTATTAACTCCAATCTGTTGTTTCTTTTTCTCTACTTTCCTCGTTATTACTCTTCCCCTTTCAGTCTTTCATTCCACGAATGATGGCAAGAGTTTTATAATCAAGCTTCCCAGAGAACAATGGCAACTCACTTGTTGCCAAAAACTTCTTTTTGACGACTATTGTTTTTTTATTTGTTGTCTGTGTTCAATTCGTTGCAGGTTTTAAAGTTACTTTTATATTCAGAGTATAATCCTAAAACTCAGTGGTGAATGGAATTGTGTTTGGGAACAATACTTGATGTTATTTAAAATAATTTCCTTCATAATAAATCCAAACAGTTAAACGTTACACGATGAGAGATGTGGCACATATGCTCCACCTGTTGCCACATCTCTGTATTCAATAATTAACTCGGGTAATGGACCGAAATATATGTGGCAGACCTTCCAATTTCCCTTGACTCTACTTCATGAACCCCAAAGAAAGAATTCCGATCCTCTCTCCATTTCCACCATTCCTGTATGTTCTTCCATTTCCGTCTCAGGCAAAAGCAAAGTCACCCTTTGTTGCCCTGAGGTCAGGAGGCAAAGACTCAAAGCGAGTGAGTGTGTCGCACTTTTGGCTCCGACATATTTGCAGAGGCGACGATATTAAATAGTCGTCTCTCTCTACGCACTAACGACCGACAAAGGTCGCAATTGGACGGGAACGCTTCAATTACTGTCGCATTCCTTTTGTGAAGGTTTTAGTTCATGTAACATGTACGTACAAACACAGAAGCATATATACGAATATTTTGTTTGTTGGTTGAATAAGGATTAGGGATAGATTAAGACTATGCATATGTATCCTACAAAAATATACATCTGTTATTAAATGGATATACATTTTTATCAATTTTAGAGAGAGAGAGAGAGAGAGAGAGAGAGAGAGAGAGAGAGAGAGAGAGCATCCAGCATTGTCTCCGAAGTTCTTCACAAAACCATACAATAGAGAGAAACAAAAGAGTCTTCTTTTGGCAAATTATTCCGCAGGATATGAAATTTGAAACGGGGGTAGGTGGGGGGCGGGTGTGGTATGGGGTTTGGGAGGGGGTCAAAGGTCATTGTTTCAAGGAAACCCCCCCTCCCCCCCTAAAAAAACCTCTCCTCCTGTTGCCTTGTGTAGGAGTCATTATTACGAACCCCCAAAAAGGAAATAAATTGTTCTCTTTGTAATTTCGAAAACGCCTGTGGGCCATTATGCTTTTGGGGATTTGAATGACGACGAACAAATGGAATTTTGTTGCTTTAAACAAAAGGTTTTAGAAGCAGAGTCTGCTCTTAATGGGGGAACAAATTAAATGCTTAAATATACAGAGAATAAAACACTGCAGATTAAATGCGTATTCTTTTTTAATTCATTTTAAAATGAAATGTTTTATTTTCTGTATCATTCGCAGAGTAAAGGAAGAACATATCACGTATGTTTTTTTTTCTTCTAAGATAACAATTATTATTCAATAGATATTTTGGTCAATAATTCTGAAAACTTTTTGGTTAATAATTTCCAGTTATTTTTCAAGTTGATTTCAATGGTTACTTTTGTTAAGATTTGATAAAGGTTTATAAATTATTTATTTAAAATTCTATTTCAAGTGAGCAATCTTCATATACAATATGATTAGAATGATAAATGTAATTAAAGTTAATGACCAGAAAATTAAATTTCATCAATAATGATTAGTGACATCTTGATTACTGTTATATTACATTGTTCCTTAGAAATTAACTATATCCTAATGTTTTCTGTGTGGATTTAAAAAGAAAAAATCTATAGATATGAAAAGCGGTAAATAAAACCTATAATGTTTCCAACAATATTGGACACTATTAAAAGCTCTTTTATGTATTGTTCACATTTACACAATATCTCTCAATTGTTTTTGCCTGAAATCAGACAAAAGGAATATTTTTTTTTGAGAATATTTTTTTTGGAGGAATGGAAATTCTTTTGGAACTATTTCAGTTATTGGAATAAAATTTGGGAAAACTAACCTACTATAGTTGCCTCTCCCATCGGCCTCTGTATTCCAAGTAAGAAGAAAGATTGCTTTCAAAACGATATTTCTTAAATTTTATCTCCTCTAGAATCTAGAAAGATAAAAAACATTCTGGGACTCAATTAGGATAAGGATATAGGATTGCCACTCCATCAGCCTATAAAAAGCACATTTAAAAACAACTTATCACGTACGTTTTCACTGGTATCCAAAATTAGGAAATTTTCTGGAAACTGGAAAAATTTCTGGAACTTTTCCTACATAAGAATATAGGATTGCCTTTTCCAGTGGCCTCCGTATTCAAAGGAAAGTTAAATAATAATAATAATAATAATAATAATAATAATAATAATAATAATAATAATAATAATAATAATAATCAATAATAATAATAATAATAATAATAAAAATAATAATAATAATAATCAGAGTAACAATATCTCTTGATCACTTCCGTCTGGAATCTGATAAGAGGAGAAAAATCTTCTCTTCCCAAGTTAGGGAAGAAAAGACTTTCCCGTGTGATAGCTCTTCTTCCCATTTTGCATATCCTTTTCTTCTCTCTTCTTCTTATTCATTAAAATTTGAAATCAATCCGATATCAAGATGAAGAGGAAGGACTAGAGGAAAGGGGGAGCCAATGAAAAGACTTCCATTCAGGGTGACTAAGAAGGTGATATGATCCTTAGCTGAAGAAGAAGAAGATGAAGAAAAAGAAGAAGAAGAAGAGAGAGAGAGAGAGAGAGAGAGAGAGAGAGAGAGAGAGAGAGAGAGAAAAAAAAATCTCCGTCAATCCAGTCCAGCTTCCTAACGTTAACTGTCCAATTTCTAACATAAAGATTAACAGTCTCCCGTCTGTTCTCCTCACTGTGAAAGGGACAGACAGAAACCCTTTACTGTCTCATTTCTCTCTATTAACTGACCAGAATGCTGAAATTGTAATATGTCTCTCTCTCTCTCTCTCTCTCTCTCTCTCTCTC